>NC_139995.1:50701425-50894365 GCF_964263955.1 Coregonus lavaretus
TGAAAACTTCTCCTTTTATAAATGGGTCCAGATTAAAATAGATTCGGGCCTGTATTCATAAAGCTTCTCAGATTAGGAATGCTGATCTAGGATCCAGTTCCCCCTGTCCATGTAATCTCATTAATTATGATCAAAAAGGGGAAAACTGATCCTAGACCTACCCTGAGACTCTTTGTGAATAAGGCCCTGAACTAGATTAAGAGTTTTCCTCGCTGACAAAATGTATTTTGTGTCAATCTCACCTGAGAAGATGTAGTTGAAGCCTGTGCGCCCGTATAGCTCCCCCCAGCCTGCCAGAGTAGATGACCGACAGATATGCTGCAATGGAAGACAACACAGGATTAGATCAACACGCGCTGGTTATCATACTCCTCATCCCAATAGTCTAGAAACCTGTCAATCAAGTCTCCCTCTCATTGTTGTTTTTGACACACTCACTTCCTTGTTCAAAGGCGAGGAGTATTTAAGACAATGCACAACAGGTATTCAAAGATTCACCGCAAATCAAACAGAGGCCACATTTGAACGTTGTGACAGATAAACAGAAAGGGAACACAGCAGTCGAGACCAACACAGTTCCAAACTAGAAATGCAAAGTTTCAAGATACTTTTTCCCCCCTCCTCAATTACAAATGACAAACTTAGTCGTAATAGCTGTAGTAGGCTAATAACAAGGCAGCAATAGACTTAGCCGTTAATAGTACATAATGTAAAGTTGCTCAATAAAAAGTATTATTTTAAAATATTGCATCCAAAAATGTTACTATTGCACTGATCTCTTTTAAAAATGAAACAGATCTCAAACAGGAAGGTGGAATGTGCCTGGCCGGGTAGAGGTGATTTGAGGGCCCTGTTCAAATATTCTTAAATTGCATCCTTCCTGCCTCCCTCCCTTGAGGTAATCACTGATCTGACATGACAGGATTAGGCAAGTGTTGGCAAGCTTTCCACTGCATTGATTTCACTGATTATGTCACATCAGATCAGTGATTACATCAAGCAATGGAGTATAGAAGGATGCATTTTAAAGGGATACTTCAGGATTTTGGCAATAGGTCCCTTTATCTAGCATGCTAGTAGATACCCATAGACTTCAAGTCATTGCGCTAACGCTAGTTAGCATTGGCCCGGGAAACTACCTCTAACTTTCTTCATACTGAACAACAGGGCCGAGGTCAATGGGACTTCCATGTAAAATAAAAGCAACATATCTAATTATAAAAAATATATATATACACTGCTCAAAAAAATTAAGGGAACACTTAAACAACACAATGTAACTCCAAGTCAATCACACTTCTGTGAAATCAAACTGTCCACTTAGGAAGCAACACTGATTGACAATTAATTTCACATGCTGTTGTGCAAATGGAATAGACAACAGGTGGAAATTATAGGCAATTAGCAAGACACCCCCCAATAAAGGACTGGTTTTGCAGGTGGTGACCACAGACCACTTCTCAGTTCCTATGCTTCCTGGCTGATGTTTTGGTCACTTTTGAATGCTGGAGGTGCTTTCACTCTAGTGGTAGCATGAGACGGAGTCTACAACCCACACAAGTGGCTCAGGTAGTGCAGCTCATCCAGGATGGCACATCAATGCGAGCTGTGGCAAGAAGGTTTGCTGTGTCTGTCAGCGTAGTATCCAGAGCATGGAGGCGCTACCAGGAGACAGGCCAGTACATCAGGAGACGTGGAGGAGGCCGTAGGAGGGCAACAACCCAGCAGCAGGACCGCTACCTCCGCCTTTGTGCAAGGAGGAGCACTGCCAGAGCCCTGCAAAATGACCTCCAGCAGGCCACAAATGTGCATGTGTCTGCTCAAATGGTCAGAAACAGACTCCATGAGGGTGGTATGAGGGACCGACGTCCACAGGTGGGGGTTGTGCTTACAGCCCAACACCGTGCAGGACGTTTGGCATTTGCCAGAGAACACCAAGATTGGCAAATTCGCCACTGGCGCCCTGTGATCTTCACAGATGAAAGCAGGTTCACACTGAGCACATGTGACAGACGTGACAGAGTCTGGAGACGCCGTGGAGAACGTTCTGCTGCCTGCAACATCCTCCAGCATGACCGGTTTGGCGGTGGGTCAGTCATGGTGTGGGGTGGCATTTCTTTGGGGGGCCGCACAGCCCTCCATGTGCTCGCCAGAGGTAGCCTGACTGCCATTAGGTACCGAGATGAGATCCTCAGACCCCTTGTGAGACCATATGCTGGTGCGGTTGGCCCTGGGTTCCTCCTAATGCAAGACAATGCTAGACCTCATGTGGCTGGAGTGTGTCAGCAGTTCCTGCAAGAGGAAGGCATTGATGCTATGGACTGGCCCGCCCGTTCCCCAGACCTGAATCCAATTGAGCACATCCATCCACCAACGCCACGTTGCACCACAGACTGTCCAGGAGTTGGCGAATGCTTTAGTCCAGGTCTGGGAGGAGATCCCTCAGGAGACCATCCGCCACCTCATCAGGAGCATGCCCAGGCGTTGTAGGGAGGTCATACAGGCACGTGGAGGCCACACACACTACTGAGCCTCATTTTGACTTGTTTTAAGGACATTACATTTGACATTTAATAAGATTATTTCATTCATTCAGATCTAGGATGTGTTGTTTAAGTGTTCCCTTTATTTTTTTGAGCAGTGTATATACAGTACCAGTCAAAAGTTTGGACACACCTACTCTTTCCAGGGTTATTGTTTATTTTTACTATTTTCTACATTGTAGAATAATAGTGAAGACATCAGAACTATGAAATAACACATATGGAATCATGTATTAACCAAAAAAGTGTTAAACAAATCAAAATACATTTTATAGTTGAGTTCAAGTAACAGACATCACAACACAATTGTTCTGAGGAGACTGCATGAATCAGGCTTTCATGGGCGAATTGCTCCAAAGAAACCACTACTAAAGGACACCAATAAGAAGAAGAGACTTGTTTGGGCCAAGAAACACAAGCAATGGACATTAGACCGGTGGAAATCTGTCCTTTGGTCTGATGAGTCCAAATATGAGATTTTTAGTTCCAACCGCCGTACATTTGTGAGACACAGAGTAGGTGAACAGATGATCTCTGCATGTGTGGTTCCCACCGTGAAGCATGAAGGAAGAGGTGTGATGGTGCTTTACTGGTGACACAGTCAGTGATTTATTTAGAATTCAAGGCATACTTAACCAGCATGGCTACCACAGCATTCTGCAGCGATATGCCATACCATCTGGTTTGCGTTTAGTGGGACTATCATTTGTTTTTCAACAGGACAATGACCCAAAACACACCTCCTGGCTGTGTAAGGGCTATTTGACCAAGAAGGAGAGTGATGGAGTGCTGCATCAGATGACCTGGCCTCCACAATCACCCGACCTCAACCCAGTTGAGATGGTTTGGGATGAGTTGGACCGCAGAGCGAAGGAAAAGCAGCCAACAAGTGCTCAGCATATGTGGGAACTCCTTCAAGACTGTTGGAAAAGCATTCCTCATGAAGCTGGTTGAGAGAATGCCAAGAGTGTGCAAAGCTGTCATCAAGGCAAAGGGTGGCTACTTTGAAGAATCTAAAATATATTTTGATTTGTTTAACACTTTTTTGGTTACTACATGATTCCATGTGTTATTTCATAGTTGTGATGTCGAAAATAGTAAAAATAAAGAAAAACCCTGAATGAGTAGGTGTGTCCAAACTTTTGACTGGTACTCTATATATATATAAATATGTAAATAGATGAAATATATATACAAATCATACTTTGCCATTGTAGAGGATGACAGGGCAGACAAACCTCCCTCTGCAGCGGGCCATCTTACTGCGGTTCACCAGGTCCTGCAGCTTGGTGATCTGGACTGTGCTCTCAAACCTGGGGACACAGCAGCAATATCAATCAACATACACCTCACAATAGCAATATATTTTAATTGATCTATTATAACAAAGCAATATATGGATCCTCAATATAGCAAATAGCAATATATATCTTCACTGATCTGTTAAAACAATACCTACATGAATCAGTCCTCAATATAGCAATACTATATCATGTAGCAAGAAAAAAATAACACGTGCAAACTGCCCCAATAGCCACAGAGACTGACGGCTCACATACAGTCCAGTAAGATAGGCTGGACGCCAGCGGTACAGGTTCAACCGCAGTGCAGCCAGAGCCACTGGCCTCCTAACACCACATCAGCCTTGTAAACCCCTAACACCACATCAGCCTTGTAAACCCCTAACACCACATCAGCCTTGTAATCTCCTAACAGCACATCAGCCTTGTAATCTCCTAACAGCACATCAGCCTTGTAAACTCCTAACAGCACATCAGCCTTGTAAACTCCTAACACCACATAAGCCTTGTAAACTCCTAACAGCACATCAGCCTTGTAAACTCCTAACAGCACATCAGCCTTGTAAACTCCTAACATGATAGCCTAACTCTACAAAGATTCTACCCTATTTAGTATTCAGCGTTTTCATTTTAACATCCAAACTAATGTGTATTCTTGAGTGAGCTCGTAGCCTAAAGCCCCTATTTAGTGTCAACCGACAACACAAACAATGCCACATAAAATCCATCTCACTCGTGTGTTTGTTTGCTCTAGATATCCTGGTTGGGCGAAAATGTTATGGGTGTTTATATGAATTATTGAGTGGCTGTTTCCCCTGACTTATGAATTTGCATAGAGGGTAACTATGGGGCAGGTCACAGACATATGGAAACATAATGCCGGAAGGGAGGACATTCTCCCCATAAACATGTTATCCAACCTGACAAGAGCCCTTTTTGAAACCTCAAGACATCTTCCTCACTGTGTGGATCTTATAAGTGTTGCGCTGCTCTGCTCATAGTTTAAAAGTGCATATTCTATTTCTGAACACATTCCAAAACAAAACGCTCCCATACGTTTCCCATTTATTCACACATATAACATGTGACCTCAGACATTTCGAACCCCCTCTGTGTCATGAATCATGACTCATGAAGATGTGGACCGGACTACATTTAACCCCGTTTTGTTTTCTGTCCAAGTTTTCTTAATCCAACTCAGATTAGAAAAGTTGATCTAGGATCAGTTTAGCTTTTTAGATCATAATGAATAAGTCTATAGGGACCGGGTGACCTGAGCCTAGGGCTTTAGATCAGCACACCTACTCTGAGTTTACATTCATCATATGTGAATATGGGCTGTGGACTATGGCACGCACAAATAAACAACAGTGTAATTGGTGACTAAGTGGACTGGACTTTGTCTCAGGCTGTGACTGAAAATGTTACTGGCTGTCAAATCCTTGCTTGTTTCCTCAACTCCTCTCAAAGTGCATTGGAGGAGAGGATCCAAGGTCCCTCCCTCGGTCCTCCTCCTCCAATGTGCTTGAAAGGGAGTTGAGGAAACAAGGACTGAGGAAACAATGACTGGGGAAACAAGGACTGGGGAAGCAAGGACTGGGCAACTAGTAGGTCTAATAGCTGCAGACACAGCCTCAGTGATGACCTTGTTAAGGTAAAGTAGGTAGGTACGCTACCCCTCTTTATGGAGTTCGGTGCATTCATACTCCAGGAAGACCATCTGCCGGGGGTAGTGGCCACACACCTCCCCGTTGGCGTTGTGGATGACGCTGTACTTGTAGTCTCGGCCAAAGAGCTCCAAGCAACGCTTCTCTATCGTCGCGACCTGTAAGACACAAATATACCAAACTGGTGATTGATAGTCTTTCATGAAACGCATAGTCACATCCTCCCCCCATAGTCACATCCTCCCCCCCCCCCCCCCACACAAAGAAGGAAAAACAGGATGTGTAGCTACATCACATATTCTAAATCACATATGAAATATAACCACTCGATTTTTGAAGAATATGAACTGATATGCTTACCATCTCATCATTACCCCAAAATAAGGACCCCTTACTTAATTGTATAGTGCTATTCACATGGCATGCCCCTTACTTCATTGTATAGTGCTATTCACATGGCATGCATCTTACTAAGAATATTGTTCCAAGCATTGTTTTTTTTTTGTTGGTGGGTTTGAAGTCGTATGAAAAAGGCTTGACTAAATTCAAGTGTGAGTATCTGGACAGTTAAAGAAATAGGCTCCTTCAGAAGGAATGAGATTCTAACGTCCGGGGCAGGTGAGCAGTCTCTAGGCACTGGCACTAGGCACTGCAGGTTGTTGTTGTTTACTTGAAGCGCGCGTAAATGTAAGTGACGTTTGGCGGATGGTACACCATCTCCGGGTAAACACATAGCTACAACTGGCTATAATATGACATGCAGAAATCATAGTAAAAAATATATAAATATAAAAAAATTAATGCTGAGGACCTCGAACTTACCCGTGGCGTGACTTCTTTCGCTCTGTACTGTGTCTTCGAAAACAAATCTATCAAATCCGCTATTTCCTCACTCTTTCTGCCTGATAACATTAGCCCGGAGGCCGTGATGCTCCCAGACACGGAAGGGAATGCAGCCATCATCGTGCCGCGACCCACCGTGGGTTCTATCCGAACTCGTCCGCCCTCAAACACCGCAGCACCTTGGGAACAAGATGACCCACCAGGCCATCCCTTCCCAGACAGTTTCTTCCTGACTGCCCGCTTGAAAGGGACGGAGCCGGGTATTCTCCCCGAATTCAGGGCACCGCCGGGCTATTACCCTCTACAAACAATGATGAATTAACCAGCCAGCAGGCTAGCTAACCCTTCCAGGTAAAACTTGCCAGGCAAGCAGGCTGTAATTTAGTTTACGTGGCTAAGCTAGTGGTGGTGGATTTGGTTGGCTAGCTATAGTAGCTAGTTAAATAATTTTAGGAAGTATCCACACTTAAAGTTAAATCCAACACATTACTAAACGTTTTGCCAAGAAAATGTAATGCAGACAATCACCCAACTGACTGATTTTTAGTAATTGCCCTCATCACTCGTATGTTTGGTATTGAGCCATTTGTTGACAGAGGAACGCTCCGAACGTGAACTCCAGGCGCCTGACTCAGGAAATCTCGAGGACTCCTGGCCTAGTCACGTTTCCTCAATGTCATTTATTCATTTCCTCTCCTCTTCCCCAGTAATGACAAAAAAATATGAACCGTTCCAAAACGATTAATTCCGTAGCAGCAGGGATTCAAAAGCGTATTTATTGTTCTTGATAAAAAATCACACGACTGTTGAAGTGTCGCAATCCGTGAACTGTCTCAAGGAACAAGTGGTAAACAGGAAGTTGAAACCAGCACGTGACCAGCATCGCCCCTTGAAACGTCTACAACCCACTTCCTAAAATGACGTAATGAAGTCAATTAGTAAACACATGCCAATTGTCAGTTCAAGTGGCACTTTATTACATAAACTACAGATTTCCAATAAAGTGTGATATTTGAAGTTGATGTGTCTCCGTCCTATAGCTCCCCTCATAGCCGCATTTCACATAGACTATAATGGAAAATAGTTTTTGGCTATTTGTAATTTTTCCATTTGGCCTAATAAATGGTTTGTTAACCATTAATAAACTGTTTGTCATCTTTTTTTATTGTTTGAACCGTTTAATTTAGGACATGTAATAACTCATGAACAACATCCTGTATCCATGTACGTACTTCATTTCATGTTTAACAAACTGTGTCATAAATTAATAATTCTTTATAATTGTAATGTTAAAAAGCAGTTATTTCTTGATTTTTTTGTAATCAAAGCCATCTGGAAACCCCAATGAGTGCATCAGAGTAGGGCAATCGGCTAAGGCATACATTGGTGTAGGCCTATGGTGGAGCTACTCTCATAGCTTATTGAGCCTACACCAAAACCCATTGTAGATACTGTATGACCATTATGTGTAAATTCCTTTGTCTATATTCTGTCTATATATTCTGTTTATTGTTGTCAGCGCCATTCCACCAGGTCAAATTCCTGGTACATGTAAATGTACTTGGAGAATAAAGGTGATTCTGATTCTGATATTGTTTCAATGAGATGTATATTGCTTGCTCTTGTCAAATGGTGCTCTTATGTTTTAACCGCCAGTGGGGTAATTTATAGGCAAACCATACTACAACACAGTATCCACCATTCATGCTTTGTGAAATTGTATGCACCCTTCGCAGATTCAGGGTCATCCATTCAGTAGTATAACTCCTGAATAATATGTGAATTTGCACGTACTGTAGATGCGTGTATATAGGCTATAGCCTACCCTGAAAAACACACTCACATATTTTGCTTGAGATGCGTTCTGATTTACAACATACAATTCTGTCACCCTGATTCAATTCATGCAGTACTAATTCTACTGAAACTGGAGAAGAAGAAAAAACGATTGTCTACAAAACTACTCCTGTTCAGCAGATTCTTAAATGAGGGGGCAATTATTTTAATGTTTGTTGATAGTATTACATCCAAATGGTAGTGTCTATTGCAATATTGTGAAAACCAAGAGTTGGTGTGAAGACTCTTGTTACACAAAATGAATAACTTGTAGGCTATAAGTTTCAGGATGCAATGTGATTAGGAAATTGATCAACATGAGGTTGCCTTTAAACAGAGGTGTAAAGTAATTGGGTAAAAATACTTTAAAGTAATACTTAAGTCGTTTTTCTGTACTTTACTTTAATATTTATATTTTGACAACTTTTACTTTTACTTCACTACATTCCTATAGAAAATAATTTACTTTTTACTCCTTACATTTTCCCTGACACCCAAAAGTACTCGTTACATTTTGAATGCTTAGCAGGACAGGAAAATGGTCCAATCCACTCACTTATCAAGAGAACATCCATTATAACATCCCTGGTCATCCCTACTGCCTCTGATCTGGCGGACTCACTAAACACACATGCTTCGTTTGTAAATGATGTCTGAGTGTTGAATTGTGCCACTGGCTATCCGTACGTTAAAATAACAAGAACATCGTGCCGTCTGGTTTGCTTAAAATAAGGAATTTGAAATTATTTATACTTTTACTTTTGATACTTAAGTATATTTAAGCAATTACATTTACATTCACATTTACATCATTTAGCAGACGCTCTTATCCAGAGCGACTTACAAATTGGTGCATTCAATTTATGATAGCAAGTGGGACAACCACTTTTTTTCTTCTTTTTTATGGGGGGGTGGGGGAGGGGGGGGGGGTAGAAGGATTGCTTTATACTATTCCAGGTATTCCTTAAAGAGGTAGGGTTTCAAATGTCTCCGGAAGGTGGTCAGTGACTCCTCTGTCCTGGCGTCGTGGGGGAGCTTGTTCCACCATTGGGGTGCCAGAGCAGCAAATAGCTTTGACTGGGCTGAGCGGGAACTGTGCTTCTGTAGAGGTAGGGGAGCTAGCAGGCCAGAGGTGGATGAACGTAGTGCCCTCGTTTGGGTGTAGGGTCTGATCAGAGCCTGAAGGTAAGGAGGTGCCGTTCCCCTCACAGCACCGTAGGCAAGCACCATGGTCTTGTAGTAGATGCAGCCTCAACTGGAAGCCAGTGGAGTGTGCGAAGGAGCGGGGTGACATGAGAGAACTTGGGAAGGTCTAACACCAGACGGGCTGCGGCGTTCTGGATGAATTGTAGGGGTTTAATGGCACAGGCAGGGTGTTAATTATATTAACTTTTGATACTTAAGTATATTTAAAACCAAATACTTTTAGATTTTTACTCAAGTAGTATTTTACTGGGTAACTTTCACTTTTACTTGAGTCAGTTTCGATTAAGGTATCTTTACTTTTACTCAAGTATGACAATTGGGGACTTTTCCCACCACTGCCTTTAAATCATTGCCACGTTTGAACACCTATTTCAATTGATTATTTAGTCAATGGATAAGTAGCCAATCAGCTTTTGTATATAGGCTACACTGTAGATTCCCGTAGCATATCCCTCCATGCACTTAATCCAGGCTTTTCCAACAGTTTTCTGTGCAGGTTATAGCAGTTTGTTTGGTGAATAGTGAATTACCAACGAGGAAGCCTCCGTGAGCGTGCGCGCGCGGAGGAGAGAGACTGAGGGGAAAAGGGAGAGTGAGAATCAGAAGACAGCATCAAAAACCAACAGCATGGGTTCTTGGTATTTACAGTGATACGACCAATGCCCATCTTTTCTCGTCTTCATTCTTCAAAGGACATGTATCGGTCTCTTTTTCTGGATGTAACGAATGCTCCTGTTGACCTAACTCAAATAGTTCGTGGAAGATTAATCAGTGGGGCTCGACAGCGGTACTTGTCTCTCATTTGAAGCGTTTGGTCTAATGGGAGTCGATATAGCTTCATTATTAACACTCCGACAGAGGTGGTGAATATTGAATAATGCGTTTGATCCCGTTTTTCCTTGACCATTGTTTTTTGCAACGTGAGCTCGGTCGACTCTGCTGTGTCTTTGCGCGTTAAGAGGATTTTCCCCATCGCTGTTGAATTACGCTGCGGTCTTGAATTGATTAATTTGGAAGCCATTTGGACTATATAACATCCAGAAACCTGGACCTTTTGATTGATTACTAGGGGAGACAGTGCTGACCTTTGTGTGGGCTAATTCGTGTAAGATTTTTTGTTATCTCCATCTTTCAGTGACCCCGGAGTGTTCATATCAAAAGGAAAATGCTGCCTTCGCAAGAAGCCTCCAAGATTTACCATGACAACTACATGCGGAACTCGCGGGCCATTGGGGTTCTGTGGGCTATATTCACCATATGTTTAGCCATTATTAACGTAGTGGTGTTCATTCTGCCCTACTGGATTGGGGACAGCGTGAACACCCCACACGCAGGCTATTTCGGCTTGTTCCACTACTGCGTGGGCACTGGGAACTCCAACCGGGAGCTCACCTGCCAAGGAACCTTCGCCGAATTCAACGGCATCCCCTCGAGCGCGTTCAAAGCCGCCACCTTCTTCGTGTTGCTGTCCATGGTGCTCATCTTGGGTTGTATTGCCTGCTTCATCCTCTTCTTATTCTGCAACACCGCCACTGTCTACAAGACGTGCGCCTGGATGCAGCTGCTATGCGGTAAGAGATCGGCGTCTGGGTAGCCACCTCCACGGATGGGCGCAAATTCATGCATTCTGCTCACGAACATTGAGGGGTCCATTACTTTCCACACTGTTCCTTGGCGCGTGGGTGTGCTGTTGTAGCCTACACTGTGTGTTTGTGAGAGCGAGAGAGGGAGGGGGGGGGGGGGGGGGACTCTATCAAACCCCTTGCCAATTCAAGTTTTCATATTTTATCACTGTGGCCATGTGACATCGGGGATGGAACAAATTGTTATAGTGTAATTATATAAAATTATGCTAATTTTGAACATATGCTAGTATTGCATCAGGAATAACAGTTTTTATTTATGTGCCATAGCCTACATCATGCATGATTTAATACCTGATATTTTTCACATTATCTTGGTCAAGTTAATTTAGTTCTTATCATTTTATAATTACGTGTGTAATGCCAATGGCACTAGTGTAGGCCTATGGCGACCATGAATCAGACAATTGAATGACAAAATATTATTGTCTTTTTTGACTAGTTTTGAATGGAACCGGGTGAAGGGTGTGTAAAACAAAACGGTGATTTGTCTGGCATCAATATGAGCTCTATTCGTTGTTATTTCTTTAACTGAGAGAATTCAGCCAAAAACAGCAATAACTGTGACAGCAGTTTTGTTTGTTTGGGATCTCTAGCCTTGGTTTATAGGGTTGCATTTAAAGGCCCAATGCAGCCATTTCTGGGTAACAATTATGTACCTTACTGTAATAGTTAAATTGGTTAAAAAGAAACAAAAATACCTTTTCAGCTAAAATAAATATTTCTCAAGCAAGAATTTTGCTAGTACTGTCTGGGAATTTTTTTATTTGATTTTTTTATTTCACCTTTATTTAACCAGGTAAGCCAGTTGAGAACAAGTTCTCATTTACAACTGCGACCTGGCCAAGATAAAGCAAAGCAGTGCGATAAAAACAACAACACAGAGTTACATATGAGGTAAAACAAAACAGAAAGTCAAAAATACAACAGAAAATATATATACAGTGTGTGCAAATGTAGCAAGTTATGGAGGTAAGGCAATAAATAGGCTATAGTGCAAAATAATTACGATTAGTATTAACACTGGAATGATAGATGTGCAAGAGATGATGTGCAAATAGAGATACTGGGGTGCAAATTAGCAAAATAAATAACAATATGGGGATGAGGTAGTTGGGTGGGCTAATTTCAGATGGGCTGTGTACAGGTGCAGTGAACAGTAAGGTGCTCTGACAACTGATGCTTAAAGTTAGTGAGGGAGATAAGAGTCTCCAGCTTCAGAGATTTTTGCAATTCGTTCCAGTCATTGGCAGCAGAGAACTGGAAGGAATGGCGGCCAAAGGAGGTGTTGGCTTTGGGGATGACCAGTGAGATATACCTGCTGGAGCGCATACTACGGGTGGGTGTTGCTATGGTGACCAATGAGCTAAGATAAGGCGGGGATTTGCCTAGCAGTGATTTATAGATGGCCTGAAGCCAGTGGGTTTGGCGACAAATATGTAGTGAGGACCAGCCAAAAAGAGCGTACAGGTCACAGTGGTGGGGTAGTATATGGGGCTTTGGTGACAAAACGGATGGCACTGTGATAGACTACATCCAATTTGCTGAGTAGAGTGTTGGAGGCTATTTTGTAAATGACATCGCCGAAGTCATGGATCGGTAGGATAGCCAGTTTTACGAGGGCATGTTTGGCAGCATGAGTGAAGGAGGCTTTGTTGAGAAATAGGAAGCCGGTTCTAGATTTAACTTTGGATTGGAGATTCTTAATGTGAGTCTGGAAGGAGAGTTTACAGTCTAACCAGACACCTAGGTATTTGTAGTTGTCCACATACTCTAGGTCAGACCCGTCGAGAGTAGTGATTCTAGTCGGGTGGGCGGGTGCCAGCAGCGTTCGATTGAAGAGCATGCATTTAGTTTTACTCGTGTTTAAGAGCAGTTGGAGGCTACTGAAGGAGTGTTGTATGGCATTGAAGCTCGTTTGGAGGTTTGTTAACATAGTGTCCAATGAAGAATGATCTGAGTTGGGTAGGGCACCAAAGCGGGGGTGGGGCCTAATGGGAGAGAGGTTATTGGCAGAGAGGTTTGGAACTCTCTTTGTCATTGGTGTATTACAACTTATACCGCCTGGTGATGTCACCAGGAAAGCCAAAACTCCACCCATGCCAAACTTGCTGATTAGAAGATCCCGAGTAGATTGTATTTTCAGCCAGCAACTATCAGGAAATAACACTGATCCATTTTTTTTCACACTTTTACAGTGTTAGTTTCATCAACTGTTGTATAATATGATACAAAACACAGAAAAAACAGAACTTTGACTGCACTGAGCGAGCGATGCGTGCACACACAGGCAGTAGAGGGAACAGATTATCTAACGTACCTGCCACACACACGCCAATTCACATATGCGCTCTGTCGCACAGAAGCCCCTCACTGATCTTTAATTGTACAACCCCCTAATTAATTAGACACGGTGCAAATAAATGTGCTCCAAATGTGTGTAGCCACCGACTGTGAATTCAGGTGAGAGTTGGGTGAGAGGCGTGTTGTTGAGAAAGTCGAGGTGCAGTTTGAGAATGAGATTTGAAAATGGATGATGAGTATTAGCTTTGATATTTCTTGGAGTAATTTTGCATGCACGCCCACACACACGCACACACAAACACTTCCCAGCATTGGCACACACACAAACACTTCCCAGCATTGGGACACACACACACAAACACTTCCCAGCATTGGGACACACACACACAAACACTTCCCAGCATTGGGACACAAACACACAAACACTTCCCAGCATTGGGACACACACACACAAACACTTCCCAGCATTGGGACACACACACACAAACACTTCCCAGCATTGGGACACACACACACAAACACTTCCCAGCATTGGGACACACACACACAAACACTTCCCAGCATTGGGACACACACAAACACTTCCCAGCATTGGGACACACACAAACACTTCCCAGCATTGGCAAAATGGGGAAATTCGGGGAATCCCCAACCTGCCATCGCCCTATTTTGCTGCTTTAAATACTGTACAGTCGTGGTCAAAAGTTTTGTGAATGACACAAATACTAATTTTCACAAAGTCTGCTGCCTCAGTTTTGATGATGGCAATTTGCATATACTCCAGAATGTCATGAAGAGTGATCAGATGAATTGCAATTAATTGCAAAGTCCCTCTATGCCATGAAAATGAACTTAATCCCCAAAAAACATTTCCACTGCATTTCAGCCCTGCCACAAAAGGACCAGCTGCCATCATGTCAGTGATTATCTCGTTAACACAGGTGAGAGTGTTGACGAGGACAAGGCTGGAGATCACTCTGTCATGCTGATTGAGTTAGAATAACTGACTGGAAGCTTTAAAAGGAGGGTGGTGCTTGAAATCATTGTTCTTCCTCTGTTAACCATGGTTACCTGCAAGGAAACACGTGCCGTCATCATTGCTTTGCACAAAAAGGGCTTCACGGGCAAGGATATTGCTGCTAGTAAGATTGCACCTAAATCAACCATTTATCGGATCATCAAGAACTTCAAGGAGAGAGGTTCAATTGTTATGAAGAAGGCATCAGGGCGCCCAAGAAAGTCCAGCAAGCACCAGAACCGTCTCCTAAAGTTGATTCAGCTGCGGAATCGGGGCACCACCAGTGCAGAGCTTGCTCAGGAATGGCAGCAGACAGGTAGAGTGCATCTGCACGCACAGTGAGGCGAATACTTTTGGAGGATGGCCTGGTGTCAAGAAGGGCAGCAAAGAAGCCACTTCTCTCCAGGAAAAACATCAGGGACAGACTGATATTCTGCAAAAGGTCCAGCGATTGGACTGCTGAGGACTGGGGTAAAGTAATTTTCTCTGATGAATCCCCTTTCCGATTGTTTGGGGCATCTGGAAAAGGTGAGTGCTACCATCAGTCCTGTGTCATGCCAACAGTAAAGCATCCTGAGACCATTCATGTGTGGGGTTGCTTCTCAGCCAAGGGAGTGGGCTCACTCACAATTTTGCCTAAGAACACAGCCATGAATAAAGAATGGTACAAACACATCCTCCGAGAGCAACTTCTCCCAACCATCCAAGAACAGTTTGGTGACGACCAATGCCTTTTCCAGCATGATGGAGCACCTTGCCATAAGGCAAAAGTGATAACTAAGTGGCTCGGGGAACAAAACATTGAAACTCCCCAGACCTTAATCCCATTGAGAACTTGTGGTCGATCCTCAAGGGGCGGGTGGACAAACAAAAACCCACAAATTCTGGCAAACTCCAAGCTTTGATTATGCAAGAATGGGCTGCCATCAGTCAGGATGTGGCCCAGAAGTTAATTGACAGCATGCCAGGGCGGATTGCAGAGGTCTTGAAAAAGAAGGGTCAACACTGCAAATATTGACTCTTTGCATAAACTTAATGTAATTGTCAATAAAAGCCTTTGACACTTATGGAATGCTTGTAATTATACTTCAGTATACCATAGTAACATCTGACAAAAATATATCATAACACTGAAGCAGCAAACTTTGTGAAGACCAATACTTGTGTCATTCTCAAAACCTTTGACTATAACTGTATATAGGGGATATTGGGGTTATAGGGGGTTGTAGGGGTTGTAGGGGATTATAGGGGGTTCATGGGAGTTATGCAGGGTTATAGGGGGTGGTAGGGAGTTGTAGCGGGTTATAGGGGGTTGTAGGGGTTTATAGGGGGTTATACAGGGTGGTAGGGGTTGTAGGGGGTTATAGGGGTTGTAGGGGATTATAGGGGGTAATAGGGAGTTATACAGGGTGGTAGGGGTTGTAGGGGGTTATAGGCGGTTATAGGGGTTGTAGGGGTTTATAGGGGGTTATAGGGAGTTATACAGGGTTATAGGGGGTGGTAGGGAGTTGTAGGGGGTTATAGGGGATTATAGGGGGTTATTTTATTTTTATTTTATTTCACCTTTATTTAACCAGGTAAGCCAGTTGAGAACAAGTTCTCATTTACAACTGCGACCTGGCCAAGATAAAGCAAAGCAGTGCGATAAAAACAACAACACAGAGTTACATATGGGGTAAAACAAAACATAAAGTCAAAAAATACAACAGAAAATATATATACAGTGTGTGCAAATGTAGCAAGTTATGGAGGTAAGGCAATAAATAGGCTATAGTGCAAAATAATTACAATTAGTTATAGGGAGTTATATAGGGTGGTAGGGAGTTGTAGGGGGTTATAGGCGATTATAGGGGTTGTAGGGGATTGTAGGCGATTATAGGGGTTGTAGGGGATTATAGGGGGTTATAGGGAGTTATACAGGGTGGTAGGGAGCTGTAGGGGTTAAAGGGGGTTATAGGGGTTATAGGGGGTGGTAGGGAGTTGTAGGGGGTTATACGGGGTTATAGAGGGTGGTAGGGAGTTGTAGGGGTGTTGGAGATTGCATAGAGTGCTCAGGAGTGGGAGAAGGGAGAATTATGGTGGACCAAGTAACTTTATAAATCAACTTTTTCTCACCTTTTCCTCCGCCAGGTCCCTGTCTCTGGAGAGGGAGGATAGGAGAGAAACAGAGTGGGAGAAAGACAGGGAGAGGACACAGGTACAAATTCACAGCTGGATGACACTAGGATAGGATATACTGGAACAATGAGAGGCTTGATCTTAGCCTGGACCCATATTCATAGTGTCTCAATGTTTAAGTGCTGATCTCAGATCAGGTCCCCCCCATATCCATGTAATTTTATTCATTATGACCTATTAGGCAAAACTGATCCTAGATCAGCACTCCTTTCTGTCGGTCCTTCACTTTACAGTCATCATTCAAGATAATCCTCTAACAACCGCACTTCTCAACTCTCCCTTAGGCAGCACAAGGAATATGCTTTGTGACTGTGATATTACTCAATGGGCTAAGTATTCCCATCCAGCGCAGCACATCTGAGTCAAATGTGAGTCAGCTCACTGGGATGAGGGTGTCATGACTTCCTCCGAAGCTGCCTCCTCTCCTTGTCCGGGCAGGCTTCGGCATTCATCGTCACCGGCCTTCTAGCCACTGCCGCTCCTCATCTCATCATTCCATTTGTTTTGTCTTGTTTATTACACACACCTGGTTCGTATCCCCTCATCAGTACTGGTATAAGTGTTCCCTCTGCCCCCTTGTCTGATTGTTTATTGTGTGTGATTGTTTATTGTGGAGGTTATGTGAGCTCGGTGGAGCTCCTTGTACTTTGTATCAACATATATACGGAATAAACCTTTATTCTGTTATTTACCCTCCTGCGCCTGACTCCGTCCAAATCACATGCCACAGAGAGAGGTGAGACGGAGAGAGCTCTGAGGTGGTGCACATGGAAGGTTGAGGTTTTGCGAAGGCTGCTGGGAAATGTGAGAGGGGCCTTTTATTAGGCCTGGCTGGGGTAAGATTTCGTTAATGAATGTAAGTGTTGAAATCATATAGGACAACTTTTTCTGGATCTCTTTCTATTTTCCCTTGTGGGATGGACCAGGCGTTGGAACCCTGAATGTATGTGGTCTGATTTCCAAATTGTACTCTATTCCCTATATAGAGGCCCTGGTCAAAAGTAGTGCACAATTAGACCCCCGCAGTGGACGTGTCATAATACCCATAAGACCTAGCGGTCAAACAGGGAAATGGTTCCAATCGTTTTTCCACCATTCATTTTTCCCATGGGGGATTTTAGAAAGAGGTAAAATAAGGGCTGTGTTTCGTGTAGGCTTATCCTGGCATGACATTGTAACCATGTAAATCTCTCTTATGTAAATCTCTCTCGGACAAGGTGACTTTTATCAATATATTTACTCTCAGATTCGAAAATGCGAATTAGCATAAAAGTAGACATCATGCAAAACTACAAATCCCTGCAAGCTCCTGCACGTAATCTCTAGCTGACACCTTTGCTAACAGATATTGTGGCAATTTAAAACTTGCATTTAAAGAAATGTAGCCAATTTATTAATGACTACATTTAGCTAACAATAGATAGTTAATCCAGAGATTCTTACTGTCACGACTTCCTCCGAAGCTGCCTCCCCTCCTTGTTCGGGCAGGCTTCGGCGTTCATCGTCACCGGCCTTCTAGCCACTGCCGCTCCATATCTCATCATTCCATTTGTCTTGTCTTGTCAATTACACACACCTGGTTCATATTCCCCTCATTAGTACATGTATAACTGTTCCCTCTGCCCCGTTGTCCTTGTGGGTGATTGTTTCTTGTGAGATGAGTGTAGCTCGGTGTAGCTACCTGTACTTTGTATTGCCGGGGTATATTTTCCCTGTGTGCCTGTATTCGTTCCAGTACGCCTGTTTTGCGCACTGGACTGTTGACACTATCCAGCGTAACTGTGTACTACGGAATACACTCTGTATTCTGTGATTTACCCTCCTGCGCCTGACTCCTTCAAATCACACTTTGCCTCGATTCAGCTGTCCCATCCAGATCATCATGGAATTTGTAGTTCTTTATGATAGCCACATTAGCAGCTAATTAAAAAAATTGGGGGGGGGGGAAATACAGGCTAATATATTGATAAAAGTCACCTTGTCCACATCACCAACAAACTATCATGGTCCAAACACACCAAGACAGTCGTGAAGAGGGCACGACAAAGCCTATTCCCCCTCAGGTTATCAAAATGTAAGCCTACATGAAACACAGCCCTTAAATTAAATGTGGAAAAACTATTGGAACCAGTTCCCTGTTTGACCTCTAGGTTTTATGGGTATTATGACTCCTACTGTGGTACTCTATAAAGGGAAAACGGTGCCATTTTGGAAGCTATCTATCAATTTATTGCTAAGCAGTAGACTTCCATCATCACCTCATCACCAGCAATGCAGTAGTAGGCAACAGACACATTGAATGCAATCCAGCTTTATGGATAGCAGAATGTTTTAATTCAGTGTAATACCAAATCAAATCAAATCAAATGTTATTGGCCACATGCGCCGAATACAACAGGTGCAGACATTACAGTGAAATGCTTACTTACAGCCCTTAACCAACAGTGCATTTATTTTTAATAAAAAAAGTAAAATAAAACAACAACAAAAAAGTGTTGAGAAAAAAAGAGCAGAAGTAAAATAAAATAACAGTAGGGAGGTTATATATACAGGGGGGTAACGGTGCAGAGTCAATGTGCGGGGGCACCGGCTAGTTGAGGTAGTTGAAGTAATATGTACATGTGGGTAGAGTTAAAGTGACTATGCATAAATAATTAACAGAGTAGCAGCAGCGTAAAAAGATGGGGTGGGGGGTGGGGGGCAGTGCAAATAGTCCGGGTAGCCATGATTAGCTGTTCAGGAGTCTTATGGCTTGGGGGTAGAAGCTGTTGAGAAGTCTTTTGGACCTAGACTTGGCTCTCCGGTACCGCTTGCTGTGCGGTAGCAGAGAGAACAGTCTATGACTAGGGTGGCTGGAGTCTTTGACAATTTTGAGGGCCTTCCTCTGACACCGCCAGGTATAGAGGTCCTGGATGGCAGGAAGCTTGGCCCCAGTGATGTACTGGGCCGTACGCACTACCCTCTGTAGTGCCTTGCGGTCGGAGGCCAAGCAGTTGCCATACCAGGCGGTGATGCAACCAGTCAGGATGCTCTCGGGGACCCATGCCAAATCTTTTCAGTCTCCTGAGGGGGAATAGGCTTTGTCGTGCCCTCTTCACGACTGTCTTGGTGTGTTTGGACCATGATAGTTTGTTGGTGATGTGGACACCAAGGAACTTGAAGCTCTCAACCTGTTCCACTACAGCCCCGTCGATGAGAATGGGGGCGTGCTCAGTCCTCTTTTTTTTCCTGTAGTCCACAATCATCTCCTTTGTCTTGGTCACGTTGAGGGAGAGGTTGTTATTCTGGCACCACACGGCCAGGTCTCTGACCTCCTCCCTATAGGCTGTCTCATCGTTGTCGGTGATCAGGCCTACCACTGTTGTGTAGTCGGCAAACTTAATGATGGTGTTGGAGTCGTGCCTGGCCATGCAGTCATGGGTGAACAGGGAGTACAGGAGGGGACTGAGCACGCACCCCTGAGGGGCCCCTGTGTTGAGGATCAGTGTGGCAGATGTGTTGTTACCTACCCTTACCACCTGGGGGCGGCCCGTCAGGAAGTCCAGGATCCAGTTGCAGAGGGAGGTGTTTAGTCCCAGGATCCTTAGCTTAGTGATGAGCTTTGAGGGCACTATGGTGTTGAATGCTGAGCTGTAGTCAATGAATAGCATTCTCACGTAGGTGTTCCTCTTGTCCAGGTGGGAAAGGGCAGTGTGGAGTGCAATAGAGATTGCATCATCTGTGGATCTGTTGGGGCGGTATGCAAATTGGAGTGGGTCTAGGGTTTCTGAGATAATGGTGTTGATGTGAGCCTTGACCAGCCTTTCAAAGCACTTCATGGCTACAGACATCAGTGCTACGGGTCGGTAGTTATTTAGGCAGGTTATCTTAGTGTCCTTGGGCACGGGGACTATGGTGGTCTGCTTGAAACATGTTGGTATTACAGACTCAGTCAGGGACATGTTGAAAATGTCAGTGAAGACACTTGCCAGTTGGTCAGCACATGCTCGGAGTACACGTCCTGGTAATCCGTCTGGCCCTGCGGCCTTGTGAATGTTGACCTGCTTAAAAGTCTTACTCACATCGGCTACGGAGAGCGTGATCACATAGTCATCCGGAACAACTGGTGCTCTCATGCATGCTTCAGTGTTGCTTGCCTCGAAGCGAGCATAGAAGTGGTTTAGCTCGTCTGGAAGTCTTGTGTCACTGGGCAGCTCGCGGCTGTGCTTCCCTTTGTAGTCTGTAATAGTTTTCAAGCCCTGCCACATCCGACGAGCGTCAGAGCAGGTGTAGTATGATTCAATCTTAGTCCTGTATTGACTCTTTGCCTGTTTGATGGTTCGTCGGAGGGCATAGCGGGATTTCTTATAAGCGTCCGGGTTAGAGTCCCGCTCCTTGAAAGCGGCAGCTCTACCCTTTAGCTCAGTGCGGATGTTTCCTGTAATCCATGGCTTCTGGTTGGGGTATGTACGTACGGTCACTGTGGGGACGACATCATCGATGCACTTATTGATGAAGCCAGTGACTGATGTGGTGTACTCCTCAATGCTATCTGAAGAATCCCGGAACATGTTCCAGTCTGTGCTAGCAAAACAGTCCTGTAGCTTAGCATCTGCGTCATCTGACCACTTTTTTATTAACCGAGTCACTGGTGCTTCCTGCTTTAGTTTTTGCTTATAAGCAGGAATCAGGAGGATAGAGTTATGGTCAGATTTGCCAAATGGAGGGCGAGGGAGAGCTTTGTATGCGTCTCTGTGTGTGGAGTAAAGGTGATCTAGAGTTGTTTTTCCTCTGGTTGCACATTTATAATAATAATAATAATATGCCATTTAGCAGACGCTTTTATCCAAAGCGACTTACAGTCATGTGTGCATACATTTTTGTGTATGGGTGGTCCCGGGGATCGAACCCACATTTAACATGCTGGTAGAAATGAGGTAGAACGGATTTAAGTTTCCCTGCATTAAAGTCCCCGGCCACTAGGAGCGCTGCCTCTGGATGAGCGTTTTCCTGTTGACTTATGGCCTTATACAGCTCATTCAGTGCAATCTTAATGCCAGCATTGGTTTGTGGTGGTAAATAGACAGCTATGAAAAATATAGATGAAAACTCTCTTGGTAAATAGTGTGGTCTACAGCTTATCATAAGATACTCTACGTCAGGCGAGCAAAACCTCGAGACTTCCTTTGTATTTGATTTTGTGCACCAGCTGTTGTTTACAAATATACACAGACCGCCACTCATTGTCTTACCGGAGTCAGCCGTTCTATCCTGCCGATGTAGCGTATAGCCCGCTAGCTGTATGTTGTCCATGTCGTCGTTCAGCCACGACTCGGTGAAACATAAGATATTACAGTTTTTAATGTCCCGTTGGTAGGATAACCGTAATCTTAGGTCATCCCATTCATTCTCAAATGATTGAAGATTGGCTAATAGGATTGATGGGAGAGGCAGTTTACTCGCTCGCCGTCGGATCCTTACAAGGCACCCCGACCTACGTCCACGATATCTCAGTCTCTTCCTCATGCGAATGACGGGGATTTGGGCCTTGTCGGGTGTCTGTAGGATATCCTTCGCGGCCGCCTCGTTGAAGAAAAAATCTTCGTCCAATACGAGGTGAGTAATCACTGTCCTGATATCCAGAAGCTCTTTTTGGTTATAAGAGACGATGGCAGAAACATTATGTACAAAATAAATTACAAATAATGTGGAAAAACACACATAATAGTACAATTGGTTAGAGGGCTGTAAAACGGCAGCCATCTTCTCCGGCGCCACTGATAATACAATCTCTGAATGTTATTCTATAGAATCTCTATCATTCAATAAGAGCATAGGTATACCGTCTGTCCTGCAGTGTGTACCGTCTGTCCTGCAGTGTGTACCGTCTGTCCTGCAGTGTGTACCGTCTGTCCTGCAGTGTGTACCGTCTGTCCTGCAGTGTGCACCTTTTCATCCCCCATTGAGTTTCCACCTTTCTGCTATAAAGGTTATGTTTGACATGAGACGCTGACATAACATGGAATGGGTTTTTTATGGGACTCCTATAACTGTTTCATACCTTCGTGCCAAACGAAACCAAACTGTGCTGGCTTAGATATTTAACTTTCACCTTGTCCTTTTCAGTACTGTTCCAGCTACTATGGTGGGCCAGCGCAGTAGAGCTTGGTTTGGCTACGCATGGTTCGGCTCTGTAGTACAAAATGCTCTCTACAGCTGCAAGTGTGGAGGATATTAGTTTCCTATTTTCCCCCTCTCTCGCTCACTCCATCGCCTCCTCCTCCCTTCCCTCGGGTCCAGCCCTTGTCGCGGCGGCAGTGTTTTCCTAGGATGCGTTGTGTGTATCATCAGGTCGGCAGATGGTGTGAAACTGTGGCTGCACTCTCTGTGCATTAGCTTCACGCCTCCTGTCTCTCTCACCGGGAACAAACTCAGAGGACTGTTGTCGTCGCGTTTGTTTCTCAGCTTTTAGCACATACTTTAGTTTTTTTAGTTTTTTTAATGCAGTCAACCTTTTTTGTTAGTAGACTACCTTTGCATCTGCTCAAAGCAGAAGAAAAAAAGAATGTCATCAGAGCTGCTCTTAAAGGAGTAATGATTCTATGTATTAGCCTTCCTCATACGTAGGCTACATAGGCCATTTCGTTGCGTAAGCACTTCATAACTACATCCCTTCTATACCAAATTACAGCTGGCTTCAGTCTTGAGAGCAGCTATGCTTGGAGCATGTAGCAATGGGTGAAATCCTCCAATAGACTTCCGTAAGAGAATGGAGGGTAGAATACTAAAAGGTACGCTCGACTGGTGTCGGCCAATGACATTGCTTAAAAAGTCCAAATCAAACAAGTGGAACGATTATTGACAACATTAAAAAAAAATGTACTGTGTATTTCTGTGAATGTCTTTTTTAATACTGGCAACCGTTTGTCATGCTGACACAAGCTCCGCTGTAAGCTCATGATCTATAAAAGATAGGCCACATAGGTGGTTTGCTGGGTCAGTGCAAAATAGTGAAGTGCAGACAAGTTCCACTTGCCAAGAAGTGTGCAGACGGGCAGCTTTTCTCCCAATGATAGTTTTCCTCCAGTATTTGTGGGCTAAGAAGTTAAGAACTCTCTCTGACAGAAGAGAAGTAATTGGAAGAAACCACATTGAACCTTTCTGGAACAGTACACTCAATAAGATATTGAGTTGCTCAATCCAGCTAAATGTTTACCTCCAAAACTGTTTTGACCACACTTTACATTACATAGGCATTACTCCAGAGTACCTATGAGGGAATAACTGTAATCATCCTGTACCAGCAAGGTATGCAAGCGTATACAGTAGATACATATTGACTGCTGTATCGATGTTATCCAAGTAGAGACAAAAATTGCTAATGTGGAAGTGCTGTAAATTTATTTATGTTATTTCTAGCTAAATATTTGTACCTATAAACCTGTATATACTCCACCCTCTACTTCACCACTGGTTGTGGCTTCCTGGATAAGGCTTATGTAATGGTCTGTGTGGCAGTGGCCTCTGAGATAAGGCCTGTGTAATGGTCTGTGTGGTAGTTTTTTCTTCTTCATATTATCTGGACTATCCTGTACAATCCTGAAACGTTTCAGTGCTGTTTCCACAGCCAGGTGCTACGGGAGCTTTACTGGGGTATTAGTCAGGCACTCCAAAAGTTCCGCAGCAATTTTGGTGGGCTCAGCAAACGCCTTCCACTTCAAACGGAGTGCGACCAACCCGGAGGGAGCTGGAGAGGGGAGACGAGAGGGAAAAGCGGGCATTTGAAGGGCTTATGCTAAACGCTACATTTAACTGGAAGGGCTTATGCTAAACGCTACATTTAACTGGAAGGGCTTATGCTAAACGCTACATTTAACTGGAAGGGCTTATGCTAAACGCTACATTTAACTGGAAGGGCTTATGCTAAACGTTACATTTAACTGGAAGGGCTTATGCTAAACGTTACATTTAACTAGAAGGGCTTATGCTGAACGCTACATTTAAATGGAGCTAACGCTACTGCTGAAAATCTACTTGATGTCCGCAGGTGACCCTATGAGAGCTAGCATCACTTTGGGGGAAATCACTTTGGAACCTTCTAAATCCATCCATTATAGCTAAACAGTACCGCATTGGGCTAAGACTGCACACAGGGTAGTATGAATGGTTTAAGACACTATTTTACAAACATCTTTTACATTTTTGTAGTCTTAAGGGACACTCAATACCGGACAATGTCAACAAATGGACCATATCCAGGTATCTACAGGGGCTTTGCGTCATGACTCCACTGTGAGACCTCCCTGGAAAGGTAAGTTTGGATAATAGGGTCCTAATATGACAATGTTATTGGACACCTCTGGGAGTCACGATTCTGTGCCGTCACCTTCAGAGGTGGCATTGTTGCTGTCTTTGCGTCTGTCTGTGTGCGTAGGAGAGAATGTAGTCCCATCATTGACTGAGAGCTCACAAGCCATTCAGAGAGAAAGCGACAAATAGGCCTAAAGGACGAGGTACGAGGTAATGCATGAAATCATCCCACTAACCTGGTTCCTTCACTCATCTGGACTGGTGCAGAAAATCGTGTTCCACTGCCCCAACCTCTCTTTCTTTCTTTCTTTCTTTCTTTCTTTCTTTCTTTCTTTCTTTCTTTCTTTCTTTCTTTCTTTCTTTCTTTCTTTTGTGGTGTCGAGACAACGATGCCGATATGCTGTGTAGACAAGAAATCCGCTTGACACTGTACTTGATTATAAAGGTTTATTATATCAAAGGTTCCAGCGTCAATTTACAGATTTCTGCAGAAATCCGGAGAACAACTAACCCAATCTAAAAATGATTATTCTCCCCGTCCTCTGTTGAAACATGGTATTTATATCCTATGTAACATAAGATGGGTGGTTTTTGATAGACCAATCCCTGGCCTCCACATATCTCCAAATGTCCTCTATTCCAAGGAGCCCCTGTAGTAATGCTTTCCAGATGTTTCAGCAAAGCAGAGTAAAGTTCATCTATCACACCATTTGCAAACGTCAGCCAAAATTATTAACTGTTTAGAAACTACACTTTCTTTCTTTCCTTTCGTCATCGTTATTCTACTTTTGGCCACAAACTACTAAGCAGGACTTGGCCTAGTTAGCATTGTTTTGTTGCTGTTAAAGTGAGCTGGGTTTGGCTCCAGGAGACCACAGAATAATAACTCAATATAAAGCCCAATAATGAGGGGACAGGTCTGCTTCAATGGGACAGCAATACAGTTCCCATTGCTGTCCCATTGAATTGTGGATGACTGGGACACAAGCAAGCAAACATGGTTATTATGTTGCTTGTGTGTGCAATGTGTAAGAAAATAAAGTTTGATTAACTGAGTGTACTCATCCATCCATCCATGTACAATGTCATCATTGATAGCATCTCTTACGGTACCTTTCCCGTTCTACACTGTAGATAATATGCCAAACAAAATGTCATACCATATGTGTTTGCAAAGACGGCTATACTGTATTCTATTCTGTGGGTGATGTATTCCCCTTTAGAAATATGTCATTTCCATGTATTGCTTTTGACAGCTGGGTTAACCGAGGGGCAAATGTGACTTTGAAAGGCTAGTCAAACTTAAGGGCAAATCTGCTATTGACATCAATGGATAATTTACCTGAAGTCAACATTTTTGTCTAAGTCAGTGCCAACTGGTAGGAAACCCCCTTTTTCTAATTGCTTGGGTTTGCAAGTTGCCAGGAGTAATTTGAGACGTATTAGTATTCCAATGAAGCATCGTACCAAATGTCCTGACACAATAACTCAATAACTGACTCACTGGTGTAACATAACAGTTTCCAATTTTCACAAAGATTTGTCACGACTTCCTTCGAAGCGCTGCCTCCTCTCCTTGTCCGGGCAGGCTTCGGCGTTCCTCGTCACCGGCCTTCTAGCCACTGCTGCTCCTCATCTCATCATTCCATTTGTTTTGTCTTGTTTATTACACACACCTGGTTCATATCCCCTCATCAGTACTGGTATAAGTGTTCCCTCTGCCCCCTTGTCTTTGTGTGTGATTGGTTATTGTGGAGGTTAGTTTAGCTCGGTGGAGCTCTTTTGTATTTTGTATCGCCGGGATATTCACCCGTGTGCCTTGTTGTTTTCCAGTGCGCCGTACTTCCACACTGGAGTGTTTCACACATTGCTGCGTACCGCTGTGTTACGGAATAAACCATTTATTCTGTGATTTACCCTCCTGCGCCTGACTCCTTCTAAATCAAGAGATTGCTCTCGCCTTAACCTAATATCTGTTCTTAAATCTCACGAATTAGG
Source organism: Coregonus lavaretus (assembly GCF_964263955.1). NCBI lineage: Eukaryota > Metazoa > Chordata > Actinopteri > Salmoniformes > Salmonidae > Coregonus > Coregonus lavaretus. The sequence goes on from NC_139995.1 coordinate 50,728,252, forward strand.
GCCAACATTTATTATATTGAAATGGCACCCTAGAGGAACCCTAAGAACCTTAAAGGCCCCCATTAACAGTGGAGTACTCTACTTAGGTCTAGATTCAATCAGATCAAGCGTTAACCGGAGAAAGGAGACACCCGCATAGCAGATGTTTTGGCAGTGTCGTAGGTGGAACTGCGTTGGAGCCGTCAAATCGGTGAACAGCTTCTCTTGAGATCATTGTCATGAAGCCACACAGCCCAACTCATGGTAGAAGTTCAGAACGAGAAAGTGTTGGCTATATAGATATAATTACGCCTAAATCGAAAAATCATTAAACTAAATAATGAGGATTTCTATCATTCTAATGGAGGTGTAGATTACATCTCACATTTCAGTGTTCCAACTGGTTAACAAGGCTGCATGAGATATATATATTAATGCAACTCCATGCAGCCAATGGCAATGTCTGCCTTATGTATAATACCGGGAGCCACTTGTTGACTTGACAGCTCTAACAGAAGTTCCACCTTCGACACTGTCAAAACAACCGCTATGCGGATTTCGGCTAAAGTGGATCTGATTGAATAGAGCCCTTAGTCATTATCTGATTCCACGATTTCGGATAAAGTGGATCTGATTGAATAGAGCCCTTAGTCATTATCTGATTCCACGACATGTGTGTTCACACCGAGCGAGAAGTGATCGCAGCGCCTCGCTCCATCTCGCAGTAGTCATCATAATCGCTTATGGATTTTTTATTATGTTCCACTCCTTGGAGGAAGAGAAGATTGCGTCCCTCTTCTAAAGGAAGGGCTGAGGGAGGCGTTTCCTATCAACAGAGGTAATTGAGTGAAGGCCATCCAGCGAGAAATTGTCAATCAAAGTCTAATGTATAGGCATTGATTCCATGCTTGTCATAGAAGCCTTAAGGCAGGGAGAATGTCTGTGTGCGTGTGTAAAGACGCATGTTGTTTTATGCTTCACTTTGCATACAGTTTGAGAATGGCTGTGTTGATGAAGGCAGTTACATGGTGCAGAATTGAGATGCGATGTACACTGAACAAAAATATAAACGCAACATGTAAAGTGTTGTTCCCATGTTTCATGAGCTGAAATAAAAGATCACAGAAAATGTTGACTCACCCTACTAGAGAAACAGCAATGCCATCCTCCTCTCTTTCATGTTGATGAAACGGTCTATGACTCTGTTATACAGTACACATTTTCTGTTTTTGTTGTCCCAGGCTACCTGGATAAAATGCTTGCTCGCTAGCCTAACTTCCTTTCATGGGCAACAATGAGCCAGCTAGTTAACATTAGCCTACTATACTGAACAAAAATATAAACGCAACATGTAAAGTGTTGGTCCCATGTTTCATGAGCTGAAATAAAAGATCCCAGACATTTTTCATATGCACAAAAAGCTTATTTCTCTCATATTTTGTCCACAAATTTGCTTACATCCCTGGTAGTGAGCATTTCTCCTTTGTCAGACAATCCATCCACCTGACAGGTGTGGCATATCAAGAAGCTGATTAAACAGCATGATCATTACACAGGTGCACCTTGTGCTGGGGACAATAAACGGCAACTCTAAAATGTGCAGTTTTGTCACACAACTCAATGCCACAGATGTCTCAAGTTTTGAGGGAGCGTGCAGTCGGCATGCTGACTGTAAGAATGTCCAACAGAGATGTTGCCAGAGAATTGAATGTCCATAGATTAGGGTCAAATGAATTTATTTCAATTGACTGATTTCCTGATACGAACTGTAACTCAGTAAAATCTTTGATATTGTTGCATGTTGCGTTTATTTTCTGTTCAGTATAGTTTACAAAAGTTCAATCAGTAAGGCTGGTCTGAATTCTCGCTTCAACTTAATACAGTAAGCCTAATATAAATCACATAGTTTCCTATTCTATGTGCATAGTGGGAATGTATATGCTAAAGGTTACAAACACCATCATCATCATCATCACAATGTCATATTTCTTCTCCTCTTTTGTCATTCACCTATTTCCTTTCTAGTGAAGGCCAGGGTGGGTCAGCTGTTTGTTATATCATAATGAATTAGACTGTAATAACCTTGGTGCTAGAGTCAGGTCCACTGCTAGTGCTGCTGACTGTGGACTTAACATTACCCTCCACGGCACAGTGCTAATGCTGCTGACTGTGGACTTAACATTACCCTCCACGGCACAGTGCTAGTGCTGCTGACTGTGGACTTAACATTACCCTCCACGGCACAGTGCTAGTGCTGCTGACTGTGGACTTAACATTACCCTCCACGGCACAGTGCTAGTGCTGCTGACTGTGGACTTAACATTACCCTCCACGGCACAGTGCTAGTGCTGCTGACTGTGGACTTAACATTACCCTCCACGGCACAGTGCTAGTGCTGCTGACTGTGGACTTAACATTACCCTCCACGGCACAGTGCTAGTGCTGCTGACTGTGGACTTAACATTACCCTCCACGGCACAGTGCTAGTGCTGCTGACTGTGGACTTAACATTACCCTCCACGGCACACTGCTAGTGCTGCTGACTGTGGACTTAACATTACCCTCCACGGCACACTGCTAGTGCTGCTGACTGGTCTTAACATTACCCTCCACGGCACAGTGCTAGTGCTGCTGACTGTGGACTTAACATTACCCTCCACGGCACACTCATTTGCTCACTCTTGCTGTTTAACCAATGGGCTCACTTTTGCAATTTTCACCTTTCTCTCTCTCAACCAATGGGAGTAAATCTTGTGATGTACACTACCGGTCAAAAGTTTTAGAACACCCATTCTCATTCAACGGTTTTTCTTTCTTTTATTATTTTTCTTTTCTTTTCATTATTATTTTTTCTTTTTTGGGGGGGGGGGGGGGGGGGGGTAGATCAGCTTTAATATTGCAGATAAATTGTAACTTCCATCAATGTAATTGTCTGCATCACTTCCAAACCCCCATATATATTTTCTTCTCGCATATATATTTTAGAATAAGGCTGTAAAATAACAAAATGTGGAAAATGTAAAGGGTTCTGAATACTTTCCGAATGCACTGTGTGTATATATATATATATATATATATATATATACAGTGGGGAGAACAAGTATTTGATACACTGCCGATTTTGCAGGTTTTCCTACTTACAAAGCATGTAGAGGTCTGTAATTTTTATCATAGGTACACTTCAACTGTGAGAGACGGAATCTAAAACAAAAATCCAGAAAATCACATTGTATGATTTTTAAGTAATTAATTTGCATTTTATTGCATGACATAAGTATTTGATACATCAGAAAAGCAGAACTTAATATTTGGTACAGAAACCTTTGTTTGCAATTACAGAGATCATACATTTCCTGTAGGTCTTGACCAGGTTTGCACACACTGCAGCAGGGATTTTGGCCCACTCCTCAATACAGACCTTCTCCAGTTCCTTCAGGTTTCGGGGCTGTCGCTGGGCAATACGGACTTTCAACTCCCTCCAAAGATTTTCTATTGGGTTCAGGTCTGGAGACTGGCTAGGCCACTCCAGGACCTTGAGATGCTTCTTACGGAGCCACTCCTTAGTTGCCCTGGCTGTGTGTTTCACAGCCACGACCCATCTTCAATGCTCTTACTGAGGGAAGGAGGTTGTTGGCCAAGATCTCGCGATACATGGCCCCATCCATCCTCCCCACAATACGGTGCAGTCGTCCTGTCCCCTTTGCAGAAAAGCATCCCCAAAGAATGATGTTTTCACCTCCATGCTTCACCGTTGGGATGGTGTTCTTGGGGTTGTACTCATCCTTCTTCTACCTCCAAACACGGCGAGTGGAGTTTAGACCAAAAAGCTCTATTTTTGTCTCATCAGACCACATGACCTTCTTCCATTCCTCCTCTGGATCATCCAGATGGTCATTGGCAAACTTCAGACGGGCCTGGACATGCACTGGCTTGAGCAGGGGGACCTTGCATGCGCTGCAGGATTTTAATCCATGACTGTCAGGTTTTGGCCATGACTGTTCGGGTTTTGGTCACTAGATGTCCCCATTGCACCTTTTTGTACCTTTTTGCTTTTCTTGCTCTAATTATTGTTTGCACCTGTAGGTCATTCCCTTGTTAGTATTTAAACCCTGTGTGTTCCTCAGTTCCTTGCTCAGTGTTTGTGAGTTAGCACCCAGCCCCAGCCCAAGCCTTGTTTTATATAGATATTTCTCTGGTGGGATTTTCCAGAGGTTCTCTGGTTTAGTTCTTGTGTTTTGTTTGAGTAGTCTTTTGAGGTTTGTTTTTTCCCTGCTGTTTTTTACCACTTTGTGGAGTTTCTTTTGTTTTTGGAGGTTTTCCTCTTTGTGCCTCTTGGCTTTATTTCTGGACATTGTGGATTTAGCTTCTTTGCCTGAAGATTTTGTTCTTTAATAAACCACCATCTCTAGTACAGCTGTGTCTGCCTCATCTTCTGGGTTCTGACAATTATTAGTGACTGTTTCTCGCACCGGGTCGTGACAGAAACACTGAGCCACTATTATGAACCCAGAGGCAGCCAGTACCCAGGATCTTTTTTCCATGCTGTCCCACCATGAGGGGACTGTCCAACGCCACGAAGCTGCTCTGGTTCAGCAAGAGGCCTTAATGGCTAGACATTCTCAACTTCTGTCAGAGATGCTGACTTCCATAAAGCAGATTTCGGATCGACTTTCCCCGGCAACCGCTTCTGCTCCAGTTCATCCGATTCAAGGGCCCCTGGCAGTTAATCCCCTGGCTGAACCTCGTCTGCCGCCTCCCCAACGGTTCTCAGGGGATCCGAGTGTTTGTAAGGGGTTTTTCACCCAATGTTCTCTCTCCTTTGAGCTGCAACCATCGTCGTTTCCCACCGACCGGTCCAAGATAGCATATATCATCACCCTGCTGTCGGAAAAGGCCCTAGCCTGGGCTACTGCTGTGTGGGATGCCCAAAGTCCCTGCTGTGCCAGCTACTCTACCTTTGCTGAAGAATTCAAGCGAGTGTTTCAAGGTCCTACCAACGGCCCTGACTCAGCCAAACAGCTCCTGACTCTCCGCCAAGGTCGGCGCAGCGTGACGGACTATGCCATCCAGTTCCGCACTGTGGCAGCAGCAAGTGGCTGGAACGACGAGGCGCTCACAGTGTGTTTTTTGAAGGGTCTTTCTGACACCATCCAAGATGAACTGGCCACTCGGGAACCACCGGACAACCTCGAGTCCCTTATCAAGTTGGCTTCACGCATAGACCAGCGTCTGAGAGAGAGAGAACAAAACCATAGACCGCTCACCCCAGCTCCTATCGGTTCCAGCTCCGAGTCTCCACCTTTATCCTCGCTGGCTCCACCAGAACCCATGCAGGTTGGACGCATCTCCCAGGCTGAGAGAGACCGCCGGATGAGGGAGCGATGCTGTCTATATTGCGGCAAACCGGGCCATTTCCGCTCCACGTGTCCCGGGCTCCAGGGAAACGCACTCTCCCGTGCAGGCCTGGGAGGACTGTAACGGGAAACATAACCTCCTCCCATCCATCCAACTCCCGCCTGCTCATTCCAGTTACCCTCTCCTGGGACGACCACGAGTTTTCTCTTCAAGCCTTGGTAGACTCTGGAGCCGCAGGTAACTTCATGGATGGGATCTGGGCGAAGGAGAATGGCGTTCCTTCTGAACCTCTAAGTGACCCCATAAGGGTTACTACGTTGGATAGAAGTCCTTTGGGATCTGGACTTGTCACTCGTGCCACTACCCCCTTACGACTTTCAGTTTCCCAACACCAGGAAGTGATGAACTTTCATCTGATCTCCTGTTCCGAGTTTCCTCTCGTCCTTGGTTATCCCTGGCTTCACAGCCATAACCCTCACATCGACTGGTCTGTGGGCACTATCAAGCAGTGGGGTCCTACGTGCCAAGCCACTTGTATCTTCCCGAGTTCCCAGAGTTCTCCTTCCGAGTCTCTAGAATCCATCGACTTGTCCCGAGTTCCCGAGTGTTACCATGACCTCAAACTGGTATTTAGCAAACAGAGGGCCACCAAACTACCACCCCATAGACCTTACGATTGCACCATCGACCTGTTGCCGGGGACCTGCCCTCCCAGGGGTCGGATCTTTTCCCTTTCCCCTCCCGAACGAGCTGCTATGGATACCTACATCAAGGACGCTCTGACAGCAGGTCTCATGCGTCCATCTACCTCGCCGGCGGGAGCAGGGTTTTTCTTTGTGGCCAAGAAAGACGGTGGATTACGACCTTGCATCGACTACCAGGGACTCAATGCCATAACCGTCCGTAACCGCTACCCGCTACCTCTTATGGCCACAGCCTTTGAGCTGCTCCAGGAAGCAGTTGTCTTCACTAAGCTTGACCTGCGGAACGCATACCATCTTGTGCGGATCAAACCCGGGGACGAGTGGAAGACCGCTTTCAACACGCCTACTGGTCACTACGAATACTCGGTGATGCCCTTCGGCCTGACCAACGCTCCGGCTGTGTTCCAAGCGCTCATAAACGATGTGCTTAGGGATATGCTTAACATCTTTGTGTTTGTTTACTTGGATGACATCCTCATCTTTTCGAGCTCCCTTCAAGAACACACAAAGCATGTCAGACAAGTGCTCAAACGCCTCCTAGACAGCCATTTGTACGTTAAGCCGGAGAAGTGTGAATTCCATTCCTCTCGAGTACAATTCCTGGGATTTATAGTGGAACCCGGACGAGTCCAGATGGATCCCAAGAAGGTAGAGGCGGTAGCGGATTGGCCCACCCCCAAGTCCGTTAAGGAAGTTCAGCGTTTCCTGGGCTTCACCAACTTTTACCGCAAGTTCATCAAGAACTTCAGCTCGGTGGCAGCCCCTCTCTCGGCGGTAACCAAGGGTGGCAACACAGGGTTTCTGTGGGGAAGAGAAGCTGAGACGGCCTTCCAAGGACTCAAGCAGCGCATCCTCTCTGCTCCCATCCTGACACTACCAACGGCGGATGAACCTTTTGTGGTGGAGGTAGACGCATCAGAGGTTGGGGTTGGAGCTGTCCTGTCTCAGAGGGGTGAAGACAAGAAGCTTCATCCTTGCGCCTTCTTCTCTCACCGGCTTACCCCGGCCGAGAGGAATTACGATGTGGGGGATCGTGAACTCCTAGCGGTTAAGATGGCATTGAAGGAATGGAGACACTGGCTCGAGGGGGCTTCTCAACCGTTTCAAGTGCTTACGGACCACAAGAATCTGGAGTATATCCAGCAGGCGAAGCGGTTGAACGCCAGACAAGCTCGATGGTCTCTTTTCTTCAGCCGATTTCAGTTTATCCTCACCTATAGACCCGGGTCGAAGAATCTCAAACCGGACGCCTTGTCACGAATCTACTCTCCTGCCATTCGAGAAGATACTGACATGACTGTCCTTCCGGCCGCTAAGATCGTGGCTCCGATCTCGTGGCAAGTGGAGGATACCGTGAAACAAGCTCAAGCCATCGAACCGGGCCCTGGAGGAGGTCCTGCTAATCGGTTGTTTGTTCCCAAGGCAGCAAGGTCCCAAGTCCTTCGGTGGGGGCACTCCTCTCGCCTCACCTGTCACCCGGGCGTAGGCCGCACCTTGGAGTTCATCCAGCGTAAGTTCTGGTGGCCCACCATAAAAGAAGACGTTGCCACTTTCATCAAGGCCTGTTCCGTGTGCTGCCAGGGCAAATCTTCTCACCTCCGCCCTCAAGGACTCCTTCACCCTCTATCTATTCCCCACCGACCCTGGTCCCATATCTCGTTGGACTTTATTACTGGCCTTCCTCCGTCCCATGGTAATACTACGATCCTAGTCATCATCGACAGGTTTTCTAAGGCGGCCAGGTTTGTTCCTTTGACCAAATTACCTTCTGCCAAGGAAACAGCTGAGTTGGTGATTAACCATGTGTTCCGAGTCTTTGGGATTCCGCAAGATATGGTTTCCGACAGAGGTCCCCAGTTCGCCTCAAGGTTTTGGAAGGCCTTCTGCCAACTCATAGGGGCCACGGCCAGTTTATCTTCAGGGTACCATCCGGAGTCCAATGGCCAAACTGAGAGGATGAATCAGGAGCTGGAAACCACCCTCAGATGCATGGTTTCCAACAACCCGTCCACTTGGTCATCCTTCATTGTTTGGGCCGAGTACGCGCACAACACCTTGTGCTCCTCCTCCACTGGTATGTCCCCGCATGAGTGTCAGTTTGGCTATGCGCCTCTATTGTTCCCGGACCAGGAGGCAGAAGTCAGAGTGCCTTCAGCCTCGAGGTTCATCAGACGCTGTCGGCTTACGTGGAAGAAGGCACGTCTTAATCTTCTGCGTTCCTCTCAGCAGTACCAACGACAAGCCAACAGAGGTCGCCGTCCCGGTCCTACCCTGTACCCCGGCCAGAGAGTATGGCTCTCAACTAAGAACCTACCACTACGGGTGGAGTCTCGCAAGCTGTCCCAGAGGTTCATCGGTCCCTTTAAGATTGCCAGGAGAGTCAATCCCGTTACTTTTCGCCTGCACTTACCCAGATCACTTAAGATCAATCCAACATTTCACATTTCTTTATTAAAACCTGTTGTTTTTTCTCCCCTTATCCCGGCAGGCAGACCTCCCCCTCCGCCCCGTGTCATCGGTGGTCAGTCGGCTTATACCGTCCACCGGATACTGGATTCCCGCCGGGTGCAGCGGTCCTGGCAGTATCTGGTGGACTGGGAAGGCTACGGTCCCGAGGAGCGCTCCTGGGTTCCTGCCAAGGACATACTGGACCCTGACCTCATTCGTCAGTTCAGGGCCCTCCACCCTGAGAAGGCTGGTAGGAACGTCAGGAGCCGTTCCTAGGAGGGGGATTCTGTCAGGTTTTGGCCATGACTGTTCGGGTTTTGGTCACTAGATGTCCCCATTGCACCTTTTTGTACCTTTTTGCTTTTCTTGCTCTAATTATTGTTTGCACCTGTAGGTCATTCCCTTGTTAGTATTTAAACCCTGTGTGTTCCTCAGTTCCTTGCTCAGTGTTTGTGAGTTAGCACCCAGCCCCAGCCCAAGCCTTGTTTTATATAGATATTTCTCTGGTGGGATTTTCCAGAGGTTCTCTGGTTTAGTTCTTGTGTTTTGTTTGAGTAGTCTTTTGAGGTTTGTTTTTTCCCTGCTGTTTTTTACCACTTTGTGGAGTTTCTTTTGTTTTTGGAGGTTTTCCTCTTTGTGCCTCTTGGCTTTATTTCTGGACATTGTGGATTTAGCTTCTTTGCCTGAAGATTTTGTTCTTTAATAAACCACCATCTCTAGTACAGCTGTGTCTGCCTCATCTTCTGGGTTCTGACAATTATTAGTGACTGTTTCTCGCACCGGGTCGTGACAATGACGGCGTAGTGTGTTACTAATGGTTTTCTTTGAGACTGTGGTCCCAGCTCTCTTCAGGTCATTGACCAGGTCCTGCCGTGTAGTTCTGGGCTGATCCCGCACCTTCCTCATGATCATTGATGCCCCACGAGGTGAGATCTTGCATGGAGCCCCAGACCGAGGGTGATTGACCGTCATCTTGAACTTCTTCCATTTTCTAATAATTGTGCCAACAGTTGTTGCCTTCTCACCAAGCTGCTTGCCTATTGTCCTGTAGCCCGTCCCAGCCTTGTGCAGGTCTACAATTTTATCCCTGATGTCCTTACACAGCTCTCTGGTCTTGGCCATTGTGGAGAGGTTGGAGTCTGTTTGATTGAGTGTGTGGACAGGTGTCTTTTATACAGGTAATGAGTTCAAACAGGTGCAGTTAATACAGGTAATGAGTGGAGAACAGGAGGGCTTCTTAAAGAAAAACTAACAGGTCTGTGAGAGCCGGAATTCTTACTGGTTGGTAGGTGATCAAATACTTATGTCATGCAATAAAATGCAAATTAATTACATAAAAATCATACAATGTGATTTTCTGGATTTTTGTTTTAGATTCCGTCTCTCACAGTTGAAGTGTACCTATGATAAAAATTACAGACCTCTACATGCTTTGTAAGTAGGAAAACCTGCAAAATCGGCAGTGTATCAAATACTTATTCTCCCCACTGTATATATATATATACAGTTGAAGTCGGAAGTTTACATACACCTTAGCCAAATACATTTAAACTCAGTTTTTCATAATTCCTGACATTTCATCCTAGTAAAAATTCCCTGTTTTAGGTCAGTTAGGATCATCACTTTATTTTAAGAATGTTAAATGTCAGAATAATAGTAGAGAGAATTATTTATTTCAGCTTTTATTTCTTTCATCACATTCCCAGTGGGTCAGAAGTTTACATACACTCAATTAGTATTTGGTAGCATTGCTTTTTAAATTGTTTAACTTGGGTCAAATGTTTCGGGTAGACTTCCACAAGCTTCCCACAATAAGTTGGGTGAATTTTGGCCCATTCCTCCTGACAGAGCTGGTGTAACTGAGTCAGGTTTGTAGGCCTCCTTGCTCACACACGCTTTTTCAGTTCTTCCCACAAATGTTCTATAGGATTGAGTTCAGGGCTTTGTGATGGCCACTCCAATACCTTGACTTTGTTGTCCTTAAGCCATTTTGCCACAACTTTGGAAGTATGCTTTGGGTCATTGTCCATCTGGAAGACCCATTTGCGACCGAGCTTTAACTTCCTGACTGATGTCTTGAGATGTTGCTTCAATATATCCACATAATTTTCCTTCCTCATGATGCCATCTATTTTGTGAAGTGCACCAGTCCCTCTTGCAGCAAAGCACCCCCACAGCATGATGCTGCCACCCCCATGCTTCACGGTTGGGATGGTGTTCTTCGGCTTGCAAGCCACTCCCTTTTTCCTACAAACATAACAATGGTCATTATGGCCAAACGGTTCTATTTTTGTTTCATCAGACCAGAGGACATTTCTCCAAAAAGTACGATCTTTGTCCCCATGTGCAGTTGCAAACCGTAGTCTGGCTTTTTTATGGCGGTTTTGGAGCAGTGGCTTCTTCCCGGCTGAGCGGCCTTTCAGGTTATGTCGATAGAGGACTCGTTTTACTGTGGATATAGATACTTTTGTATCTTCACAAGGTCCTTTGCTGTTGTTATGGGACTGATTTGCACTTTTCGCACCAAAGTACGTTCATCTCTAGGAGACAGAACGCGTCACCTTCCTGAGCAGTATGACGGCTGCGTGGTCCCATGGTGTTTATACTTGCTTACTAATGTTTGTACAGATGAACGTGGTACCTTCAGGCGTTTGGAAATTGCTCCCAAGGGTGAACCAGACTTGTGGAGGTCTACAATTCTTTTTCTGAGGTCTTGGCTGATTTCTTTTGATTTTCCCATGATGTCAAGCAAAGAGGCACTGAGTTTGTAGGTAGGCCTTGAAATACATCCACAGGTACACCTCCAATTGACTCAAATGATGTCAATTAGCCTATCAGAAGCTTCTAAAGCCATGACATCATTTTCCAAGCTGTTTAAAGGTATGTAAACTTCTGACCCACTGGAATTGTGATACAGTGAATTATAAGTGAAATAATCTGTCTGTAAACAATTGTTGGAAAAATGACGTGTCATGCACAAAGTAGATGTCCTAACCGACTTGTCAAAACTATAGTTTGTTAACAAGAAATTTGTGGAGTGGTTGAAAAATGAGTTTTAATGACTCCAACCTAAGTGTATGTAAACTTCCGACTTCAACTGTAGGTAATGTAACATTAATTATGAGTTATTATACATGTAACTCTGATAGAATGACTGGCTGTTCTAAATATTGTCCCCTGTCAATGGTAGGAGATTTGTTAGATACTGCCAATTAAAGCCATATCTCCAACACACAGCAGGCACAGTGGCTATTTGTCCTGTGTGTTTGCTCTGTTTTGGCTGCCAATACTGTGTGTGTGTGTGTGTGTGTGTGTGTGTGTGTGTGTGTGTGTGTGTGTGTGTGTGTGTGTGTGTGTGTGTGTGTACAGTGGTGGAAAAAGTACCCAATTGTCATACTTTTGTAAAAGTAAAGATACCTTAATAGAAAATGACTCAAGTAAAAGTGAAAGTCACCCAGTAAAATACTACTTGAGTAAAAGTGTCAAAAGCATAAATCATTTCAAATGACTTCTATTAGGCAATCCAAACGGCACAATTTTCTTTCTTTTTTAAATTTACAGATAGTCAAGGGCACACTCCAACACTCAGACATAATTTACAAATGAAGCATGTGTGTTTAGTGAATCCACCAGATCAGATGCAGTAGGGATGGCCAGGGATGTTCCCTTGATAATTGTGTGAATTGAACCATTTTCCTGTCCTGTTAAGCATTCAAAATGTAAGTACTTTTGGGTGTCAGGGAAAATGTATGGAGTAAAATGTACATTATTTTCTTTAGGAATGTAGTGAAGTAAAAGTTGTGAAAAATATAAATAGTCAAGTAAAGCACAGATACCCCCCAAAAACTACTTAAGTAGTACATTAAAGTATTTTTACTTCAGTACTTTACACCACTGTGTGTATATCGCTCTCTTCCTCCCTTGTTCTCTCTCTCTCTCTCTCTCTCTCTCTCTCTCTCTCTCTCTCTCTCTCTCTCTCTCTCTCTCTCTCTCTCTCTCTCTCTCTCTCTCTCTCTCTCTCTCTCTCTCTCTCTCTCTCTCTCTCTCTCTCTCTCTCTCTCTCTCTCTCTCTCTCTCTCTCTCTCTCTCTCTCTCTCTCTCTCTCTCTCTCTCTCTCTCTCTGTGACCGATTCCCTCCATCCCACACTGCACAGCGCCTGAGCTCAAAGGCATTAGGCGAGTCGTGGTGGAGTTGCTCCGCCCTTCTCCGGGGCCCAGCTGGTTGCCATGGTTTCATGACCTTCCTGTATCGCGGCGCTAACGGCTTGAGACAGCTTCTTATTTGCCACCCTGTTATGTCTCTGTCCTTCCTCCTCATCCCCCTCTCATCACTTATCCTTTCTGTCTGTCTCGCTCTCTCTCTCACTGTCTCCTGTCTCTCTCTCCTTCTGTCTCTTAATTCTCCCCTCCCTCTCTCCCTCCCTCTCTCTCATACTGTGAGTGAGACCTAGTATGGTGTGTGACAGCAGAGGGATCGTGACTTGCATCTAATGTTTGAGTATGTATGTGTGCGTGGAGAGTTTGTGTGTGTGTGTGTGTGTGCGTTCGCGTATTCATCATGAAGTCTTGCTGTGCTGATACTTGTAAGAGTAATGCTCTTGGATAATTGGCTGCTTTGACCAATCTTACATGGGTCACTGTTCCACTAATTTGAGAAATGGTCTCACACACACACTTGCATACATGCACACGCACACAAACACGCACACGTACACACACACGCACACGTACACACACACGCGCTCGCACGCACGCGCACACACACACACGTCCATATCACCTGGTTCCCTGCTGGATGTCTCTCTCTTTATCTGCTCCATCTTGTCGACTGTGGACCAGATGTTACAGACCGTATGTTAAACTAAAGAGCAGATGTTGCACACCAACCCTTACAGACCGTATGTTAAACTAAAGAGCAGATGTAAACTGAGTAAAAGGTTATGTTATGTAGGGAAGTAAGATAGAGCTTCAACCAATATGAAATGTTGCTGAGGTATATACAGTAGTAATGGTTTTCCCCTCATTTAAATACTGTAACTAACTAACTAACTAACTAACACAAGTAGGTTAAGATAATCTATAGTTCTTAAAAGACGTGAAGCACTGTACAGGATGTTTTTTCCGGTTTGGTTTTAGTAGTTGTGATGTAATCATGTACAGTGGGGGAAAAAAGTATTTAGTCAGCCACCAATTGTGCAAGTTCTCCCACTTAAAAAGATGAGAGAGGCCTGTAATTTTCATCATAGGTACACATCAACTATGACAGACAAACTGTAACTTCTTCTTTAAGAGGCTCCTCTGTCCTCCACTCGTTGCCTGTATTAATGGCACCTGTTTGAACTTGTTATCAGTATAAAAGACACCTGTCCACAACCTCAAACAGTCACACTCCAAACTCCACTATGGCCAAGACCAAAGAGCTGTCAAAGGACACCAGAAACAAAATTGTAGACCTGCACCAGGCTGGGAAGACTGAATCTGCAATAGGTAAGCAGCTTGGTTTGAAGAAATCAACTGTGGGAGCAATTATTAGGAAATGGAAGACATACAAGACCACTGATAATCTCCCTCGATCTGGGGCTCCACGCAAGATCTCACCCCGTGGGGTCAAAATGATCACAAGAACGGTGAGCAAAAATCCCAGAACCACACGGGGGGACCTAGTGAATGACCTGCAGAGAGCTGGGACCAAAGTAACAAAGCCTACCATCAGTAACACACTACGCTGCCAGGGACTCAAATCCTGCTGTACCAGACGTGTCCCCCTGCTTAAGCCAGTACATGTCCAGGCCCGTCTGAAGTTTGCTAGAGTGCATTTGGATGATCCAGAAGAGGATTGGGAGAATGTCATATGGTCAGATGAAACCAAAATATAACTTTTTGGTAAAAACTCAACTCGTCGTGTTTGGAGGACAAAGAATGCTGAGTTGCATCCAAAGAACACCATACCTACTGTGAAGCATGGGGGTGGAAACATCATGCTTTGGGGCTGTTTTTCTGCAAAGGGACCAGGACGACTAATCCTTGTAAAGGAAAGAATGAATGGGGCCATGTATCGTGAGATTTTGAGTGAAAACCTCCTTCCATCAGCAAGGGCATTGAAGATGAAACGTGGCTGGGTCTTTCAGCATGACAATGATCCCAAACACACCGCCCGGGCAACGAAGGAGTGGCTTCGTAAGAAGCATTTCAAGGTCCTGGAGTGGCCTAGCCAGTCTCCGGATCTCAACCCCATAGAAAATCTTTGGAGGGAGTTGAAAGTCTGTGTTGCCCAGCGACAGCACCAAAACATCACTGCTCTAGAGGAGATCTGCATGGAGAAATGGGCCAAAATACCAGCAGTGTGTGAAAACCTTGTGAAGACTTACAGAAAACGTTTGACCTGTGTCATTGCCAACAAAGGGTATATAACAAAGTATTGAGAAACTTTTGTTATTGACCAAATACTTATTTTCCACCATAATTTGCAAATAAATTCATAAAAAATCCTACAATGTGATTTCCTGTTTTTTTTTTTCAAATTCTGTCTGTCATAGTTGACGTTTACCTATGATGAAAATTACAGGCCTCTCTCATCTTTTTAAATGGGAGAACTTGCACAATTGGTGGCTGACTAAATACTTTTTTTCCCCACTGTCTGTTTACAGTACAGTCGTGGTCAAAAGTTTTGAGAATGACACAAATACTAATTTTCACAAGGTCTGCTGCCTCAGTTTTGATGATGGCATTTTGCATATACTCCAGAATGTTATGAAGAGTGATCAGAAGAATTGCAATTAATTGCAAAGTCCCTCTTTGCCATGAAAATGAACTTAATCCCAAAAAACATTTCCACTGCATTTCAGCCCTGCCACAAAAGGACCAGCTGCCATCATGTCAGTGATTCTCTCGTTAACACAGGTGAGAGTGTTGACGAGGACAAGGCTGGAGATCACTCTGTCATGCTGATTGAGTTAGAATAACAGACTAGAAGCTTTAAAAGGAGGGCGGTGCTTGAAATCATTGTTCTTCCTCTGTTAACCATGGTTACCTGCAAGGAAACACGTGCCGTCATCATTGCTTTGCACAAAAAGGGCTTCACAGGCAAGGATATTGCTGCTATTAAGATTGCACTTAAATCAACCATTTCTCGGATCATCAAGAACTTCAAGGAGAGAGGTTCAATTGCTGTGAAGAAGGCGTCAGGGCGCTCAAGAAAGTCCAGCAAGCACCAGATTGGACTGCTGAGGACTGGGGTAAAGTTATTTTCTCTGATGAATCCCCTTTCCGATTGTTTGGGGCATCCGGAAAAAAGCTTGTCCGGAGAAGACAAGGTGAGCGCTACCATCAGTCCTGTGTCAAGCCAACAGTAAAGCATCCTGAGACCATTCATGTGTGGGGTTGCTTCTCAGCCAAGGGAGTGGGCTCACTCACAATTTTGCCTAAGAGCAAAGCCATGAATAAAGAATGGTACCAACACATCCTCCGAGAGCAACTTCTCCCAACCATCCAAGAACAGTTTGGTGATGACCAATGCCTTTTCCAGCATGATGGAGCACCTTGCCATAAGGCAAAAGTGATAACTAAGTGGCTCGGGGAACAAAACATTGAAATGTTGGGTCCATGGCCAGGAAACTCCTCAGACCTTAATCCCATTGAGAACTTGTGGTTGATCCTCAAGAGGCAGGTGGACAAACAAAAACCCACAAATTCTGACGAACTCCAAGCTTTGATTATGCAAGAATGCGCTGCCATCAGTCAGGATTTGGCCAAGAAGTTAATTGACAGCATGCCAGGGCGGATTGCAGAGGTCTTGAAAAAGAAGGGTCAACACTGCAAATATTGACTCTTTGCATAAACTTAATGTAATTGTCAATAAAAGCCTTTGACACTTATGGAATGCTTGTAATTATACTTCAGTATACCATAGTAACATCTGACAAAAATATCTCATAACACTGAAGCAGCGAACTTTGTGAAGACCAATACTTGTGTCATTCTCAAAACTTTTGACCACGACTGTATGTGTATGTTTGTGTGCCTTTGATGGCTTTGATGCATTCCTGTATGTGTGTGTGTGTGTGTGTGTGTGTGCGCAGTCTGGCATTAGCCTTTGGTTAACAGAATAATCGATTAAGTCATTTGTTCCTCCCCCCCAAGATAATTAACACCTCTGGAACACCGAGGCCTCGAGGAGCATCTGGGAAATGTAGTTATTTTCAAAGAGCATGGAAAAATCTATATCTCAGCTGGCTTTTACATGTCTGGCCATACTGTATATACTGTAGAAATCACAGGCAGATATACACTACACGGCCAAAAGTATGCGGACACCTGCTAGTCGAACATCTCATTCCAAAATAATGGGCATTAATATGGAGTTGGTCCCCCCTTTGCTGCTATAACAGCCTCCAGTCTTCTGGGAAGGCTTTGCGCTTCCATTCAGCCACAAGAGCATTAGTGTGGTTGGGCACTGATGTTGGGCGATTAGGCCTGGCTCGCAGTCTGCGTTCCAATTCATCCCAAAGGTGTTGGATGGGGTTGAGGTCAGTGCTCTGTGCAGGCCAGTCAAGTTCTTCCACACCAATCTCGACAAACCATTTCTGTATGGACCTCGCTTTGTGCACGGGGGCATTGTCATGCTGAAACAGGAAAGGGCCTTCTCCAAACTGTTGCCATAAAGTTAGAAGCAGAGAATCATCTAGAATGTAATTGTATGCTGTAGCGTTGAGATTTCCCTTTACTGGAACTAAGGGCCCTAGCCCGAACCATGAAAAACAGCCCCAGACCATTATTCCTCCTCCACCAAACTTTACAGTTGGCACTATGCATTCGGGCTGGTAGCGTTCTCCTGGCATCCGCCAAACCCAGATTCATCCGTCGGACTGCCAGATGGTGAAGTGAGAACGCATTTCCACTGCTTAAAGAGTCCAATGGATATGAGCTTTACACCACTCCAGCCAACACTTGGCATTGCGCATGAGGATCTTAGGCTTGTGTGCAGCTGCTCGGCCATGGAAACCCATTTCATCAAGCTCCCAACGAACAGTTCTTGTGCTGACGTTGCTTCCAGAGGCAGTTTGGAACTCGGTAATGAGTGTTGCAACCGAGGACAGATGATTTTTACGCGCTTCAGCACTCGGCAGTCCCGTTCTGTGAGCTTGTGTGGTCTACCACTTCGCAGCGGAGCCATTATTTCTCCTAGACGTTTCCACATCACAATAACAGCACTTACAGTTGACCGGGGCAGCTCTAGCAGGGCAATTTGACAAACTGACTTGTGGAAAGGTGGCATCCTATGACGGTGCCACGTTGAAAGTCACTGAGCTCTTCAGTATGGGCCATTCAACTGCCAATGTTTGTCTAGATTGCATGGCTGTGTGCTCAATTGTATACACCTGTCAGCAACGGGTGTGGCTGAAATAGCCGAATCCACTAATTTGAAGGGATGTCCACATATTTTTGGCCATGTAGTGTAGAAGGACCTTTTGTCATGGCGTTTGTTTGTTGTCAAGCCTCTGAACAGCCTGTGTGTTTATTCTTTCACAACTCAGAGGGGATATATCTGACGCAGTAATTCTCTCTTCAAACTTGAAAGTGTCAAGCCTTAGTACAAACATTAATAAAGCATCACCTCGCCTCTGTTTTGGTACAAAGCTGAGGGATGGGCCTGGAAAAATGTAACCACTCTCAAATTCATAGACAGAGCTATGGATGCAAGGACTGACCATCCAAGACATCAAAATTATAGTTTTAATCATGTTTTGAGGCTATACGGTGTTTGTTTACATTTAAAATGTTTACCAACATTGGAGTAAAAAAACAAGCTTATATTTTGGGTTCTGATGGGGTTTGACAGTTGAACTAAGCTCAAGGTGCAATGGGTATATATCATAGATTTATGTTAAAAAATGTATGTAACAACTGCAGATTGCCCCTTTAAATGAAATGTTTCTACAACATGTTTTATTACTGTGTAATATCTGCCAAGACAGTAGGCTACTAGAGCCCTATATAGAGAGTTTGGCAAACTGTTTGTCACGTTGTCGCTTTGTGCCAAGCCTTCTGTGTCAGTACAGTTCTAATTGTCATCGTTACAGATCGTGGAAACTTTGGTGCCAACATGGCGCCCATTACAATTTTACATCTCAAACAGACTTGTCCGAACTCTGCATCTCTATCTCTCTGCTCTCTGTGGCATCAGACCAGTCTATGAAATCAGTGGGGAACCAGTTAGAAGTAACACCACCAGATCATCTGATAGAGGATACATCCCAAATAGTACCCTATTCCCTGTATAATGCACTACTTTTGACCAGGGCCCTATGAGCCAGGTCAAAGCAGTGCACTACATAGAGAATAAGGTGTCATTTGGAATGCAAGCAGATAGACACTCACATGGGACCTCGACTCCTCCAGGTAATGTCGACTCGCCTCTCCATTTAGGAGCGCTTCTCCAAGCCTTATCGCCACTATTGGAAATTCTATTAAGATACCTCAACCTCTTTCATTGTTTAGTAAATGTCCCCAAATCAAATAAATGCCCAATAAAGTATTTTTCTTACAAAATAATTGATGCCGCTCCAAAGCCCAAGCCCCAAAGCTAGAATAGCACAGAAAGATAAGTATATATAATTTTTTTTATCACAGAGTGTGATAATAGTAACTCTATTTAATAAAGGTACAGCTCTCAGTTGGTCACTACTTAGTTATTTCCAATCCCATCGGTGAAGTTATAATCTTGGTGTACATACACAGTGCACTTCCTGTAGGTTTCTCCCCTAAAATGGCAGCTGTGTGTGCGCAGAGCAGGAGAGGTCGTAAAGGTGGGTGGAGACAGCCATGTACTGGGAGTCTTAAGACCTTTTTAGAGAGTGAGAGTGAGAGTGAGAGTGAGAGAGAGAGAGAGAGAGAGAGAGAGAGAGAGAGAGAGAGAGAGAGAGAGAGAGAGAGAGAGAGAGAGAGAGAGAGAGAGAGAGAGAGAGAGAGAGAGAGAGAGAGAGAGAGAGAGAGAGAGAGAGAGAGAGAGAGAGAGAGAGAGAGAGAGAGAGAGAGAGAGAGAGAGAGAGAGAGAGAGAGAGATGCATTTTTCACCATGTTTTTACAAAAAAAATAATTACATTTACATCATTTAGCAGACGCTCTTATCCAGAGCGACTTACAGTTAGTGAGTGCATACATGTTTTTTTTGTTTTTTTCATACTGGCCCCCCATGGGAATCGAACCCACAACCCTGGCGTTGCAAACGCCATGCTCTACCAACTGAGCTACATCCCTGTCGGCCATCCCCTCCCCTACCCTGGACGACGCTGGGAAAATTGTGCGCCGCCCCATGGGTCTCCCGGTCGCGGCCGGCTACGACAGAGCCTGGATATATAGATTTAGAGTTAGATAAACTTAGATTTTTTGGCAGGGACATATACAGAATGCTATCCTCCACAACAACCTTCATTCCAAACCAAACCTACAACCTATTCCCAAGCTATACAGCAAATACTCTGGCAAACAAACAGAAACCTGAAAACACCATCCAACCTGGAACTGAGTGAGTAATGTTTAGTCTGAAGCTATTTTTTACTTTCAAAAACCAAGAAGAAAAATACATTACAATGATATATTTTACTTTATAAGGACTGAATGCTAAGGCTACCAAGCTTGCTAGTACAAAGAGAACTTCAATTAGCACTGACGTGTGAAGTGAGAGGTGTCAAAGCCCTTGAGCCCATCAATGGCAGGAGAGTCGCACCGTCTACCCCAACCAAATGGAGATGCCTTAGAAGCACCCTCCCGCTGTTCAGAGGTCATTAAAATACAGTACCCTCTGTATATAAAGAATGATAAGACACGAAAAGAGTACAAAATGAAGCTCCTTATGGGAAATCAGGAGACACTTTTTGCTGACTTTTATAAAAATGGGAACATAAGCAACCTTATCTTCCACACAGACCATCCCCTGGCATGGCACAGTGCTATACTAGCACACTACCCCTCTGTTAAGAGGGGGGGTGTTAGCGATGGGTGGAAACTCAGGATAAAGGACAACGAGGACTCTGAGTCATCTAATATAAATCTCTATAAATCTGGAACAGTATTGGTACAGGGCAACACCATACACAAGCCACAGATTGTACTCCTTATGGACTCAAACAGGAAATACATACAAGAAAATAAACTTTTTCCCAAACACACAGTGTCTAAACTCTGGTTTCCAAACACCCAGCGTGCCCTAGACCTTCTGTCTGAAGACCAACTAGGATCACCCAGCCACATAATAATACACACAGGCACAAACGACCTGAGAACACAGCAGGAAAGGGTGGCCACAGCACTCAAGGGAGTGATAGAAAAAGCTTCTTCTACTTTCCCCAACGCGCAAGTGGTTATCTCAACCCTGCTACCACGAAAATACTTCCACCCTGCTACCATACAGCAGGGAAACGCAAGTATTTCCCGTGACTGTGCATCAAAACCAAATGTCTACCTGGCGCACCACTCCACCCTGGACGTGAACAGCCTTTAAGACCAGGTCCACCTATACAAGGCAGCAGTGCCCACCTTCGCCCGGACCCTAAAGGACCCTAAAGGATATCGCCCTCAACTGCAGACCCAACACCTCACACAGGAGCAACAGATCAACAGACACCCCGCCCTTACCAGCGAGACACTCTCCCAGACCTGCGATACCCCCCCCCCGGACCTACACATAGAGGACCCCCGCCGAGAGGACCTACATCCAGACCACAGCATCTACACCCCCACCAATTAACACCCCCCCCCAAGTCAACCATGCCCACACCCCATTTAGGCCCCCTCAGATCAGACCTATGCCCCTCCTACCCACCCCATGCCCCCCACTCCCGCAAAGAGGGCCTCAACATGAAAGTCACACATACGCCCAGGCCGTGAGCAGGCAAACAGGCCCAACCCCCACTCTTACACTAGCCCAAGCCAATGGCATGTACCAGATGCTCAGCAGGCTCTGCTCACAATCAATGGCCTGAGGCCAAACCACACGACCAACAACATTAGACACTTTATGGAACACAAAGCCTTCACTATTTCATCCTGGAATATCCAAGGCCTGAGGTCATCTGCCTTTGGCCTAAAGAGCAGGAACCTGGACTTTACCAAAGAAATCAGAAATACAGACATTGTCATCCTACAAGAAACATGGTATAGAGGAGATGGACCCACTGGTTGCCCTCTAGGTTACAGAGAGCTGGTAATCCCATACACCAAAAGACCAGGTGTGAAACAGGGAAGAGACTCAGGGGGTATGCTAATTTGGTATAGAGCAGACCTAACTCACTCTATTAAATTAATCAAAACAGGAACATTTTACATTTGGCTAGAAATTCAAAAGGAAATGATCTCAACAGAGAAAAATGTCCTCCTGTGTGCTACCTATATCCCCCCACTAGAATCCCCATACTTTAATGAAGACAGCTTCTCCATCCTGGAGGGGAAAATCAATAATTTCCAGACCCAGGGACATGTACTAGTCTGTGGCGACCTAAATGCCAGAACTGGACAAGAACCTGACACCCTCAGCACACAAGGGGACAAACACCTACATGGAGGTGACAGCATTCCCTCCCCCATATGCCCCCCTAGGCACAACTACGACAACATAACCAACAAAAACGGGTCACAACTCTTGCAGCTCTGTCGCACACTGGGTATGTACATAGTCAATGGTAGGCTTCGAGGGGACTCCTATGGTAGGTACACCTATAGCTCATCTCTTGGCAGTAGTACTGTAGACTACTTTATCACTGACCTCAACCCAGAGTCTCTCAGAGCATTCACAGTCAGCCCACTGACACCCCTATCAGACCACAGCAAAATCACAGTCTACTTGAACAGAGCAATACTCAATCATGAGGCATAAAAGCCAAAGGAACTGAATAATATTAAGAAATGCTATAGATGGAAGGAAAGTATTGTCGAAACCTACCAAAAAACAATTAGGCAACAACAAATTCAATCCCTTTTAGATAACTTCCTGGACAAAACGTAATAGTGAAGGTGTAAACTTGGCAGTAGAAAACCTAAACAGTATATTTGACCTCTCAGCTTCCCTATCAAATCTAAAAATCTCTAACAGAAAACCAAAGAAAACTAACAACAGTGACAAATGGTTTGATGAAGAATGCAAAAACCTAAGAAAGAAATTGAGAAACCTATCCAACCAAAAACATAGAGACCCAGAAAACCTGAGCCTACGCCTTCACTATGGTGAATCACTAAAACAATACAGAAATACACTACGGAAAAAGAAGGAACAGTATGTCAGAAATCAGCTCAATGTAATTGAAGAATCCATAGACTCTAACCACTTCTGGGAAAATTGGAAAACACTAAACAAACAACAACACGAAGAGCTATCTATCCAAAACAGAGATGTATGGGTAAACCACTTCTCCAATCTTTTTGGCCCTATAACAAAGCACAAACAGCAAAAAAATATACATGATCAAATGCAAACCCAGGGACCCTCTGCACACAACGACAACAGTCAGCCACGAAGCATCTTTACCTATCGCTCTTCAAAAGCCTCGGCCCTTGCAGAGCTAGGGAAACAACTACAAGGTCTCAGAGCGAGTGATGTCACCGATTGAAACGCTACTAGCGCACACCACTAACTAGCTAGCCATTTCATACCGGTTTCACGTTCCACAAACAGTGCAAGTGCAGCAGTGTATCTCTGCTTCAAGTTGATCCCTTTGGCCGCGGGAATCCATATATATTGCCCCTGCCTCAAGCAGAGTACGCTAAAGCATACAGTGGCAGCTTGAACCGTATTATAGATGACTGTGTGGTGTGGCAGTGGACAGACACAAACCTCTTTATCTGGGGCCTTTTTCACTGGCTCAGCTGCCGCGTCAAGTGTTCTCCACTGACTCCACTGAGCCTTGGCAGAAGATGAAGATTTCCTCTTCCTGCTGTTTTATTTTTTCATATTTTCTCTCTCTGGCTCGGCTAGCTGTCTCTCTCTGGCTCCTTGGTCGAGTGTAAGAGCAAGACAGAGAGGGATGCTTGCGAAGCGGTTCCATTGGCAATGAGGGTTGACAGTGTGAAATGGAGAAAAGATAGACTGCCCTTTTCACATTTTTTTAAACTTTATTTCTTTCCATCGTTTTCCTTTTTCCTCCTCTTCTTTTGTACTGTTTCATTACTCCCTAAATCTCACCTACCCCTGCAAACAACACCGTTCCCATGCGCTGTCCCCCCTATACTACTCCCCCATTCCATACCCCCTGAATCTACCTCCTCACCCCCTTTCTAGTGTACACGTCATATATTCTCCCCACCCCCTTTCTAGTGTACACTTCATTTATCCTCTTCACACCCCTCTCAATCTGTACACTTCATATTATTTCCCACTTCCCCAAAACGATACTACCTCCTTAACCCCCTCCTGAAACGATATACACTACATGACCAAAAGTATGTGGACACCTGATCGTCGAACATCTAATTCCAAAATCATGGGCATTAATATGGAGTTGGTCCCCCCCTTTGCTGCTATAACAGCCTCCACTCTTCTGGGAAGGCTTTCCACTAGATGTTGGAACATGGCTGCGGGGACATGCTTCCATTCATTGTTGTTGGGAAATTAGGCCTGGCTCGCAGTTGGCGTTCCAATTCATCCCAAAGGTGTTCGATGAGGTTGAGGTCAGGGCTCTGTGCAGGCCAGTCAAGTTTTTCCAAACCGATCTCAACAAACCATTTCTGTATGGACTTCGCATGGGGGCATTGTCATGCTGAAACAAGTTGGAAGCAAAGAATCGTCTAGAATTTCATTGTATGCTGTAGAGTTATGATTTCCTTCACTGGAACTAAGGGGCCTAGCCCAAACCATGAAAAACAACCCCAGACCATTATTCCTCCTCCACCAAACTTTACAGTTGGAACTATGCATTGGGGCAGGTAGTGTTCTCCTGGCATCCGCCAAACCCAGATTCGTCCGTCGGACTGCCAGACGGTGAAGCGTGATTCATCACTCCAAAGAAAGCGTTTCCACTGTTCCAGAGTCCAATGGCGGCGAGCCTTACACCCCTCCAGCCGACGCTTGGCATTGAGCATGGTGATCTTAGGCTTGTGTGCGGCTGCTCGGCCATGGAAACCCATTATATGAAGCTCCCGACAAACAGTTATTGTGCTGATGTTGCTTCCAGAGGCAGTTTGGAACTCGGTAGTGAGGCTTCCAGAGGCAGTTTGGAACTCGGTAGTGAGTGTTGCAACCGAGGACAGACGATTTTTACGCTCTACGCGCTTCAGCACTCATCGGTCCCGTTCTGTGAGCTTGTGTGGCCTACCACTTGTTACTCTTAGACATTTCTACTTCACAATAACAGCACTTACAGTTGACTGGGGCAGCTCTAGCAGGACAGAAATTTGACGAACTGACTTGTTGGAAAGGTGGCATCCTGACGGTGCCACATTGACAGTCACTGAGCTCTTCAGTAACGCCATTCGCTGCCAATGTTTGTCTATGGAGATTGCATGGCTGTGTGCTCGATTTTATACACCTGTCAGCAACAGGTGTGTCTGAAATAGCCGAATCCACTAATTTGAAGGGGTGTCCAAATACTTTTGTATATATAGTGTACTTCACCCTATCTCAAGTACTCTAAAACATACAGTAGAAGTGTGGTCGTTAAACTGATTATAGATCTCCCCCTCCTCCTTCTCCCTTCCTCTTTCTCTCCCTCCTCTCCTCTCTCTCCCCCTCCTCTCTTTCCCTCTCCTCTCTACCCCCCTCCTTTCTTTCCCCTTCACTCTCTCCCCCTCCTCTCTTCCCCACAGCCATGTGTTTGCTCCTGGGCTGTATGATCTTCCCGGACGGCTGGGATGCGGAGGTGGTACGCGACATGTGTGGCGAGGAGACAGGGAAGTATACGCTGGGGAACTGCTCGGTGCGCTGGGCCTACATGCTTGCCATCGTCGGCATCATGGATGCCCTCTTCCTCTCCTTCCTGGCCTTCGTTTTGGGCAACCGGCAGAATTACTTCCAGCTGGAGGAGCAGCTCAAAGCAGAACAGAAAGGTGAGGTGCTAATGACGCTAGGCTAAGCGCTAGGCTAATGGTAATATAGTCTAATAGCTAGGCTAATGCTAATCTAGGCTAACAGCTAGCCTAATGCTAATCTGGGCTAACAAATGGGATAATTCTTATCCAGGCTAACAGCAAGGACAACGCTAATCTAGGCTAACAGCTAGGTTAATGCTAATCTAGGCTAACAGCTTTTCATTGAATTATGCGCTAAAAGTCCTCCTTGTTACCACATCTTACCAGCAGGCCTGTAAAATAAAGCATTGACCATTTACCAGATGGGCTAGGTCATAAAAAAAAATTGCTATGTAGTTATGTTTTAATTACATTTCAAAACCAGCCCTGTTCTTTTTTATTATTGCGTTGATAATCAAGTTTTAATGTTTTGAGTAAAACATTTGGCACAAACAAGTCTCCATTTAGCTAGCTCAGCTCAAAGGCTAGCTATCTATAACTATTTGAAAATCCTCAACTCAAAGGCTAGCTACAGCTATAGCTACCACCATGACATGAGAGCTCATGCCTGTTACATGAGGAAAGCCAATGCATCACCGCAGGGGGAACCCAATCCCAGGTCAGGATGGGTTTTTCTTGTAGTTTGCACAGCTAGGGCTGGTTTTCCTGCTTGTTGGATTTGAAAATTGTGATGTTGATGGTTTAAAGTCTTTGTGTGCAAGGGGACCCATGTTCATACAATTTCTATAATGCGTTTCTGTGAAATGCATTGTTGTGTCGGGTGCATTACATCATCCAGGTTTTCAATAATCTACCCACTGATCCCTTTACAAAATCTCAGTCTATGAAATATTTCTGTGTGCTGTCAAAGGGTTGAATAACGAGGCAACGTTGCTCTATCTAGATTTGATGCGTCTGTATATTTTTACGATTTAGCAAAAATATGGGTAGCGTCGTGATGAGGGATGTTGCAGCATGATCAGAGGCAGTAGAAGACAGAGAGCTGGTCAAGCTGCATTAAGAAAAAATGCCTAAATGACCCGTTTTTGTTGGTTATGTTGTAGTTGTGCCTAGGGGGGCATATGGGGGAGGCAATGCTGTCACCTCCAGGTAGGTGTTTGTCCCCCTGTGTGCTGAGGGTGTCAGGTTCTTGTCCAGTTCTGGCATTTAGGTCGCCACAGACTAGTACATGTCCCTGGGTCTGGAAATGATTGATTTCCCCCTCCAGGATGGATAAGCTGTCTTCATTAAAGTATGGGGATTCCTAGTGGGGGGATATAGGTAGCACACAGGAGGACTTTTTTCTCTGTTGAGATCATTTCCTTTTGAATTTCTAGCCAAATGTAAAATGTTCCTGTTTTGATTAATTTAATAGAGTGAGTTAGGTCTGCTCTATACCAAATTAGCATACCCCCTGAGTCTCTTCCCTGTTTCACACCTGGTCGTTTGGTGTATGGGACTACCAGCTCTCTGTAACCTAGAGGGCAACCAGTGGGTCCATCTCCTCTATACCATGTTTCTTGTAGGATGACAATGTCTGTATTTCTGATTTCTTTGGTGAAGTCCAGGTTCCTGCTCTTTAGGCCAAAGGCAGATGACCTCAGGCCTTGGATATTCCAGGATGAAATAGTGAAGGCTTTGTGTTCCATAAAGTGTCTAATGTTGTTGGTCGTGTGGTTTGGCCTCAGGCCAGTAATTGTGAGCAGAGCCTGCTGAGCATCTGGTACATGCCATTGGCTTGGGCTAGTGTAAGAGTGGGGGTTGGGCCTGTTTGCCTGTTCACGGCCTGGGCGTATGTGTGACTTTCATGTTGAGGCCCTCTTTGCGGGAGTGGGGGGCATGGGGTGGGTAGGAGGGGCATAGGTCTGATCTGACTCTATCACTCTCTCTCGCTTTCACACATTCACACACACACACGCACGTGCACACGTGCACACACACACACACACACACACACACACACACACACGCACACACACTTTCCAATATTCCTCCGATCACTCCCCCTCGATTCTCCCCCTCTCGATTGATCTCTCTCTCTCCCCCATCATCCCTCCACTGGATGCTCATTTTGTTTAATCTGGTTCAAGGGGGAGGGGGCGTCTGGGCTAGTACAAGATGAGGTGGGGGGGTTGCAGTGTGGTTGTGGGGGGGGGTGGTGTTGAGGCATCTGTAGTTGCCTGAGTAGTGGTGTTGCATCAACAACAACAAAACCTGGTGGCAGCGTGCCAGAACTCCTCTGGCATTATTTGTTTAGCCTTAATCCACCCGGCTGTTTCCCCCTCTGTTGCTAGTGCTAGTGTTCATTTGGTTAATTCAACCTGGTTACAGAGTAGTCCTGACACTATTGCTCATAATGTACATCGTCAGCTCTCTCTACAATGAATGCCAACCCACAGGACCAGAGGCAGGGAAATGTTGGAATAACTTCACATATGTTCATCAGATAAAATAGCTTCAGTCACAGCATCATGGCTCATTTCATTGTGACATGAATGCTTGGTCTTTTCTCTCAGTCTTGAAAATATGACGCCCTGGAATGCAATTTGAAAACAAAAAAAGTAGCTGAAATAATACTTGTTTTAAATCAATTTTTTGTTTGAATTAGATACAATGGAGCATCAAAGGGCAGATGTGGACATGTTTATGTGTCCGATGGATTGCTAGGGATATTTTCCAGCCACATTATTCTGAGCGTTTCCCTCCCGTTTCCCACTCCAGAGCTCCTACTGGTTCTCACCGCAGGAGACTAGAATTTGGACAGTTCTCATTCAACAACCCTTGGGGATAAACAATTGGTTTAACCTGCGATAGCAGACAAATACTGTGTCTTCAGAAAGTATTAACACCCCTTCACTTTTTCTAAATTTTGTTGTGTTACAGCCTGAATTTAAAATTGCTTAAATAGAGATTTGTTTTGTCACTGGCCTACACACAATACCCCATAATGTCTAAGTGGAATTATATCTTTAGAAAGTTTTACAAATTAATAACATTTTAAAAGTTTTAATGTCTTCAGTCAATAAGTATTCAACCCCTTTGTTATGGCAAACCTAAATAAGTTCAGGAGTAAATATTTGCTTAACAAGTCACATAAGTTGCATGGACTCGCTCTGTGTGCAAAATAGTGGTTAACATGATTTTTGAATGACTACCTCATCTCTGTACCCCACACATACAATTATCTGTAAGGTCCCTCAGTCGAGCAGTGAATTTCAAACACAAATTCAACCACAAAGACCAGGGCACCTATTGGTAGATGGGTCAAAATAAAAAAAAACAGACATTGAATATCCCTTTGAGCATGGTGAAGTTTTTAAATACGCTTTAGATGGTGTATCAATACACTGTCACAACAAAGATACAGGCGTCCTTCCTAACTCAGTTGCCGGAGAGGAAGGAAACCGCTCAGGGATTTCACCATGAGGCCAATGGTGACTTTAAAACAGTTACAGAGTTTAATGGCTGTGATAGGACAAAACTGAGGATGGATCAATAACATTGTAGTTACTCCACAATACTAACCGAATTGACAGAGTAAAATAAGGAAGCCTGTACAGAATAACAAATATTCCAAAACATGCATCCTGTTTGCAACAAGGCACTAAAGTAATACTGCAAAAAATGTGGCAAAGCAATTAACTTTTGGTCCTGAATACAAAGTGTAATGTTTGGGGCAAATCTGAATCAACACATTACTGAGTACCACTCTCCATATTTTCAAGCATAGTGGTGGCTGCATCATGTTATGGGTATGCTTGTAATTTTCAGGATAAAAAATAAACAGAATGGAGCTAAGCACAGGCAAAATCCTATAGAAAAACCTGGTTCAGTCTGCTTTCCACCAGACACTGGGAGATGAATTCACTTTTCAGCAGGACAATAACCTAAATCACAATGCCAAATCTACACTGGAGTTGCTTTCCAAGAAAACAGTGAATGTTTCTGAGTGGCCGAGTTACAGTTTTGACTTACACTACCAGTCAAAAGTTTGGACACACCTACTCATTCAAGGGTTTTTCTTTATTTTTACTGCAGCGTTGCAGTTCTTGACACACTCAAACCGGTGCGCCTGGCACCTACTACCATACCCCGTTCAAAGGCACTTAAATATTTTGTCTTGCCCATTCACCCTCTGAATGGCACACAAACACAATCCATGTTTCAATTATCTCAAGGCTTAAAAATCATTCTTTAACCTGTCTCCTCCCCTTCATCTACAGTGATTTGACATCAATAAGGGATCATAACTTTCACCAGACTATGTCATGGAAAGAGCAGGTGTTCCTAATGTTTTGTATACTCTGTGTATAAGGTTTTAGCGGTCTGCAACAGTCTTCCTCCTTTCAGCCTCTCTCATCTCCTTTTCTATCAGTGTTCTGTTATTTTCTATTTATTCAATTTCTCTGTATTTTTGTTGTAAAAAAGGTGTTTCTTGATAAGGGTTAAAGGTTATGGTTTTCTGAATCAAACTGCATATTGTTTGATGAAATTAGAAAAAAACGTTGTTTTTTTTAAACGTAAAATGTACATGTGCAGTCAAAACCATTTCCCCCTATTCACATTGATATCAATCCTACTGAAGAGGGTTGACTCAAAACAATTCTCCTTCTGTCTTCACAGATTTTGCAGTGTCCAGGGTAAGTCAATCCGCTGTTGTGACTGTTTGTGCTCTGTGGTGTGTTGTGATTGTAAGGTATCTGTGCAGTGTGCTCGTGCGCTGGTGTGTGTGGTGTGTACAGTGACCTCTGCTGTCCAGGTGGATTAGCAAGTAGAGTAGACCCCTCCCCCACTGGAGTCCATGAATGATTGAGCATATCAGGGACGGACGGTACGCTGATTCTATACAAACTAATATGCTGTATGGAGCGTGTAGACACAGATACATACACACATGTACATTACCAGTCAAAAGTTTGGACACACCTACTCATTCAAGGGTTTTTCTTTATTTTTTACTATTTTCTACATTGTAGAATAATAGTGAAGACATCAAAGCTATGAAATAACACATATGGAATCATGAATCATGTAGTAACCAAAAAAAAGTGTTCAACAAATCAAAATATATTTTATATCTGAGATTCTTAAAAGGAGCCACCCTTTGCCTTGATGACAGCTTTGCACACTCTTGGCATTCTCTCAACCAGCTTCATGAGGTAGTCACCTGGAATGCATTTCAATTAACAGGTGTGCCTTCTTAAAAGTTAATTTGTGGAATTTATTTTCTTGTTAATGCGTTTGAGCCAATCAGTTGTGTTGTGACAAGGTAGGGGGGTATACAGAAGATAGCCCTTTTTGGTAAAAGACCAAGTCCATATTATGGCAAGAACAGCTCGAATTAGCAAAGAGAAATGACAGTCCATCATTACTCTAAGACATGAAGATCAGTCAATCCGGAATATTTCAAGAACTTTGAAAGTGCAGTCACAAAAACCATCAAGCGCTATGATGAAACTGGCTCTCATGAGGACCGCCACGGGAAAGGAAGACCCAGAGTTACCTCTGCTGCAGAGGATAAGTTCATTAGAGTTAACTGCACCTCAGATTGCAGCCCAAATAAATCCTTCACAGAGTTCAAGTAACAGACACATCTCAACATCAGCTGTTCAGAGGAGACTGCATTAATCAGGCCTTCATTGTCGAATTGCTACAAAGAAACCACTACTAAAGGACACCAATAAGAAGAAGCGACTTGCTTGGGCCAAGAAACACGAGCAATGGACATTAGACTGGTGGAAATCTGTCCTTTGGTCTGATGAGTCCAAATTAGAGATTTTTGGTTCCAACCGCTGTGTCTTTGTGAAACGCAGAGTAGGTGAACGGATGATCTCCGCATGTGTGGTTCCCACTGTGAAGCATGGAGGAGGAGGTGTGATGTTGTGGGGGTGCTTTGCTGGTGACACTGTATGTGATTTATTTAGAATTCAAGGCACACTTAACCAGCATGGCTACTATCCCATCTGGTTTGCGCTTAGTGGGACTATCATGTGTTTTTCAACAGGACAAGGACCCAAAACACACCTCCAGGCTGTGTAAGGGCTATTTGACCAAGGAGAGTGTTGGAGTGCTGCATCAGATGACCTGGCCTCCACAATCACCTGACCTCAACCCAATTGAGATGGTTTGGGATGAGTTGGACCGCAGAGTGAAGCAAAAGCAGCCAACAAGTGCTCAGCATATGTGGGAACTCCTTTAAGACTGTTGGAAAAGCATTCCTCATGAAGCTGGTTGAGAGAATGCCAAGAGTGTGCAAAACTGTCATCAAGGCAAAGGGTGGCTATTTTGAAGAATCTCAAATATAAAAACACTTTTTTTGGTTACTACATGATTCCATATGTGTCATTTCATAGTTTGGATGTCTTCACTATTATTCTACAATGTAGAAAATAGTAAAAATAAAGAAAAACCCTTGAATGAGTAGGTGTGTCCAAACTTTTGACTGGTACTGTATATCTGTAAGAGAGGGGAGATGAAAATGCTAGCCTAATTACGAGCGGAGCGGTCTTCAAAAAACAAGCTCTCATAAACACAAATATGATGTAAACTGTGAGCAGTAGCTCCGGGGCCCATGAAAATGAATTGTTAAAAGCACTAGTAGTGACACTCAAGGGGAGAAACATGTCCACCACTTTGTATTCCACAGAAAAGGAGCCGCCACAGTCACTTTTAATGTGCTGGGAAGAAATTCCCTGCTTATGTCAGTTTGTCTCACAATGAAAATTAATTGTGCTTTGAATATGTGAATATTTTAAGAACCGTTTTCAGCTTGATCTGGAAAAAGGCTATTTCTTTGTTAAGGAAGAGGAGGGAGGAAGGAGGGAAGGTTATCATTGTTCAAGGAGAGATAATAACCTCAGAGTAGAGTTGTCTATTAGACGAGTGCACAGTAGATTTTGTCCACAGTAGATTGATTGTCTACCTTGAAAACACTGACTTATAGCTTCAATCGATAAAAATGGGCCAAATGAAAGCTTAAGGCCTTTTTATTTGCACATAGAATGAGACAACTGTCCTCGTCAGGTGGAGTATTGATAGAATCAGCCTATGATATGGAGAGAGCCAGAGGGCTGGTATTTGATATACTATAGTGAGCTGATGACACTGCTCCACAAAGACATTTTGGATATTTTTTTTAAATGCATTTTAGTCAGCAGTATGGTATCCATATTAGGAAGTTGTGAAAGGGAGTTTTGTCTGAGAACTGACGACTTCCTAATATGGATGCTATATAGCACACCTATGGTTAGAGCAGGGTTTCCCAAACTCGGTCCTCGGGACCCCAAGGTGTGCACGTTTAGTTTTTTGCCCTAGCACTACACAGCTGATTCAAATAATCATCAAGCTTTGATAATTTGAATGTGTGGACTCATCCATGTCATTTTGACTTGAGGCCGCAGGAAGAAAACCTCAACTATCATCTTGAGGTTATAGATGTAGGCTAGTTTTGTCCAATAAATCATTTAATAAAATCAAACTACTAAATTCGACTAGGCACTGGTTGGCTATGTTTCTCCCTTTTTACTAGATTTTGCACCTCTTCGCCATAATAGTGGACAAAAAATATGTATGTTTGCTTTATGTTTGTGTAGTGCTATAAATGCTAGTGAGGTGACAGAAGTAATTGGGTGTGGTAGACAATTACAGTACCTATTGTCGTGATGATGCACAGTCTTAACGCTACGTTCCTCCCCTCCAGCATCTCCACCTTGGCTCCACCCTCAGGATGGACGGAGTAAGACCAATCAGCTTCCCACATTTAATCAATATGACGGGGAATATGACCTCTCAATCAACCAATGTGCATGTAATTAACCCTAGCATGCACCTGGAACCTGTTTGTTGCTGTTTCGGATGTTTTGATCTGCTTGCTTCTGTAATAAGTAGTACTGGTGTTTTGCTCACTCCCTCCCTCGACATTTCCTCATATGCTTCCTGCGTGTGATGCTTTCATATTAAAGGCCAACTCCTCCATTAGTACGTAGAAAATATAGACATAAAATAGACATCTAGATATCATTCTGTTCATATTTCCTTCTTGATATGGACAGGTAATGCGATGTTCACAGAATCAGCTGTTTTACCGATATTTCATGACCACATCGGATATCTTGTCATCATTCTCTAGACCAGGGGTGTCAAACGTCCGGCCCGCGGGCCGGATCAGGCCCGCAAACGGGTTTAATCCGGCCCGCGAGATGATTTTGTAAAGTATAAAAATGCGCTGCAATTTTTCAATAAAATAAACTGCTGTTCCAATTGCAATAGCAATTGTGTTAAGCAAGCAAACTGTTTATACCGGGGCAGAGCAAGTACGTCAAGCACGTGCAGCCAGTCCGGATGAGCTACTTTGTTTTGCCCGCGATATTTATTACGGCTTCTACTTTTAACATTATGTGCTTTGGCACCCTCATTGCCCCAATATGTCTCTGTCAAAAAAGAGAAAAGTGGACGCAGAGTGCAGAGTGTTCCAAGAAAAATGGTCATCCTCCTATTTATTCACGGAATTCAATGGGAAAGCTGTATGTTTGGTGTGTTCACAGCATGTTGCAGTGCTGAAAGAATATAACCTTCGTCGCCACTATGTGAGTCTTCATGCCGACAAATATGACAACTTTCAAGGACAGCGGAGAAGAGAGAAGGTGAATGAACTGTTGGCGGGTCTGAAGAAACAGCAGTCTGTGTTTACTCACAGCCGAGACATCAGTGACGCTGCAGTGAAAGCTAGCTAACTCATTGCTAATGAAATCGCAGTGGCTTCAAAACCATTTAGTGAGGGTGAATTTGTAAAAACATGCATGATGAAGGCAGCGGAGTTTGTGTGCCCTGAAAAGCGTCAGGCTTTTGTAAATATCAGCCTGACAAGAAACATAGTTGCAGACAGGATTTCCGATCTTTCAGTGGATTTGGACAGCCAGTTGAAGCAAAAAGTAAAGTCATTTATTGCGTTTTCGGTTGCAATTGATGAAAGCACGGACATTACAGATGTTGCACAACTGGCCATTTTCATCCACGGAGTTGATGACACATTGACCGTCACCGAGGAGTTCGTGGAGTTGGTGCCGATGACAGATACAACAACAGCAGCTGATATTTTCACCGCACTCGTCGACGCGCTGGACAGGGTCGGAGTGGACTGGTCCCGCGCTGTCAGCCTGGCTACAGATGGTGCGCCCTCAATGATCGGGAAAAAAGCAGGCGTTGTGACAAAGTTCAGAGAGAAAGTGCAATCTGCAAATGGAGGACATGATTTTTTGACTTTTCACTATTTTGCACCAGGAGGCTTTGTGTTGCAAGTCATTAAAGATGGATAACATCATGAAGGTGGTCATCCAAACTGTTAATTTCATCCGATCCAGAAGCCTGAATCACCGTCAGTTTGACAGCCTTCTCAGAGAGAAAGACCACATCTATGGCCTGCCATACCACACTGAGGTAAGATGGTTAAGCCGAGGTGCTGTGCTGAGGCGTTTCTTTGATTTACGAGAAGAAATTGAACAGTTCATGGAAGAAAAGGAGTGTTAGAATTTCATTCCGCAGAATGGATGCAGGACCTTGCATTTATGGTGGATGTTACAGAGCACCTGAATAACTTGAACAAACAGCTGCAAGGGCGCAACAAAGTTGTCACGCAGTATTATGACAGCATACGTTCTTTCAAGTTGAAGCTGTCATTGTGGGAGACGCAACTCGCCGGTGGTGATGCAGCTCACTTCCCCTGTCTGAAAAATGTGTGCGCGACCCAACATGTGGCAGACATGAAGCGGTTCAAAGATAAAATAACGGGACTGTTACGGGAGTTTGAGCAACGCTTTCAGATTTTTGGTGAACTGGAGAAAGACTTCAACGTTTTTTGCTCGCCATTCACCGTGAATCCCTCTGATCTGCCCATCAGCATCCAACTTGAAATAATAGACTTGCAGTGTGACTCGGATTTGAAGGGCAAATTTGCCGCAGCTGGCTTGGACACATTTTATCAGAATCTCTTGCCAGGTTACCCCAACTTGACAGCCCTCGCTGCAAAACTGTTGTGCATGTTTGGAACCACATATCTTTGTGAGCAAGTTCTCTGTAATGAGCATAAATAAAACAAAGCTGCGCTCAAGGCTCACGCACAAGCACTTGAATCACATCCTGAAGTTGGCTGCCACTCAGGATGTGACGCCTGATATTGATGTGCTGGTGAAAGCTCAAAGATGCCAGGTATCAGGAGTCAAATAAACTATGCAACCCCACTTAAAGTGCTGCATGAGACACCCTGATATAGTTCTGTGATCTGTGATATACTTCTGTGAATCACTGAGGCATTGTGTGTTTGTGTGTTCTTTGTCCTCAGAACTTTCAAATAACTTGGTGTTTTATGATTAATAGTGATGTTGTGCTTTTGGACACACTGTCCTCAGGCTCCAGCTTTATGTTTATATGTTTTTATGTTGATGTGCTATTGTTTTTAATTGATTTTATTTTATTTGTATATTTAACCTATTCTTGACTCTGTGGTTCTTGCACTTGTTTGGGGAACAGGATTTCATTATTTTTATCTACATTTCTGCCTGAGAAATGACACCCTGATATAGTTCTGTGATCTGTGAAACAGTTCTGTTAATCACTGAGGCATTGTGTGTTCTTTTTCTTTAGAATTTTCAAATAAACTTGAGGTGTTTTATGATTAATAGTGATGTTGTGCTTGTACTATTTTGGACACACTGTCCTCAGGCTCCAGCTTTATGTTTTATGTTGATCATATTAAAACAAAGAAAACAATCTGAAGTTGTTGTTTTTAAGTTATATATACCATGATTTTACCGGTCCGGCCCACTTGGGAATAGATTTTCCTCCATGTGGCCCCTGAGCTAAAATGAGTTTGACACCCCTGCTCTAGACATTCTCTCCAAACTGCTACAGACAAGGTGATACGTTTCTCACTGAATCAGCAATTTTGTCGATAATACAATAATTCATCAACACAACTTTGCACAGAGCACAGGTCAGACGCCAACTAAAAACAAAATGGCCGACATGCCCCGAACTATCGTATTTAATGACCTCAGAAAGCCATTCTTTGGAAGGCACTTGGCTACGTCACCCCCCCCCCATAAAGCAGGCCAATCTAAGTGTAAACCTTGGGGGTGAGGAGGGAGGAGAGTGGGGCACTCCGCTATTTGTTTCCAACGTGGGGGAGGAATGCGATGACTTTCGGTATGTACCGCAGCCGTCCTGGCCCAGCCAAATGTGACACCTGTTCAGGCGGAGGAGTTAGAGCAGGCCTTCTGAACAGATTAATAACACTTTCATCTCTTTTTCTCCTCCCTCCCCTCCACCTATTCATTCTCAGCCCCACCCCTGATTGACTCACTTTTGGCATAATCTGATTTTCATTAAATCAGCTTGCGTAGAGGAAGAGTTATCACGGCAAAGCGCTCCAGCTATTATTATCCCCCGCCAGGCACGCTGAGTCACAAACCGGAAGTTCATGTAGTCTCAGGTCGAAGCGGACTAACGATGTGGAGTTAGGGTAGGGTGTGACACGCAATGTCGTTTTGGTTTAATGAATTGACTCATTACTTTGCTAGTCCTCTTTAAGCAACGTAGCTGTTTGGTATGGAACGTTAATGGCTGCTTGAAAACGTCAGCTTGGTTTCTCTGTGTGTTTTCTGCACATGCAAAAAAAAAAATTATGCAAACACTATTTTTATAACCAGGGAAAAAGACAAAAGCATGTAAACAAGTTGACCAAATGCACGTTCTGAGGCACATAAACGTTTGTTATGTGCTGTAACGCAGCGACTGTGGTTATCACTGTCACAATGCTGAATCATATTCAATATACCGGTATAAATATAAAATATAATGAAAAGTTATATACAAGATGGTCCCATACAAAAACATAATGAAATGTTGTTTCTAGGGATTTGGTCTGAAATGTCAGAGAAAATGTACTCAGCAGTGACCTTTAAATGGCATTACATTTGTATGTTTTTTTGTTTTTAAGTTTCTTTCATATTCCACACCTCATTTACTAACATAGTGACTCATGTTTCATTTCCCTTATGTGTATCCCTTCAAATCCACCACGACATACCATATCCGCTGGATGAGATTAAATTATTTGACTTCATTATAAATAATAATAATAATGGTCACTAGAGGAATTTGTTTTCTATTAAAGAGACCCAAGTATAAAATAGGGCATGAATTATAAAAAATCCAGAATGTCAACATTTGTGGCGCTCCCCTTATTTCAGACCAGATCCATTCCTGCTACTTCCTTGTTCCTCTCCCTCATGTGTTGCCTTCTGATACTTTCTGGACTCTAACCTTTCTCTTTTCTTTTCCCCCAGGGTGAAATCCGGGAGACCAAGGATCCACAATATGGAGTCCAACGGTTCCACTGAGCATGCCCCTCCAACCGTCCCCTCCTCTCCTCCGCTCGTCCACCCCAGCTCTTCAGGTTCAACCACTGGTCTTGGACTGGAGGCTCCATCCAGCTGTTTGTAAAATAGAAATGAAATGGAAGATATTCAAAAAGAGAAAATATACGTCTGTTTGAAGAGAACTATGATAAAAAGGAAAAATATGATCAGCTTTATAAAACTCTGGGAAAATAATTAATTATATACAGTATTCATTCATTATCACATAATATTACTATAACAAAGGTAATGAAGTAAATAATGATGATAATGCTTGCGGCAGGCATATTCTATGAAAATCTACATGTTTTTTATTCAGAATGGAAAAATGTCCAGCTTTAAAAAGAACCATTAAGAAGTGCATATTTACAAGCAGGTTCTCCTTCTAATATATCTTATTTTTTTTATTTATTTTTATTTTGTACAGCCACAGTGTAATTTTGAAGACCATCTTTTTTCAGAAAGATTTTCATCTTCCTCTCTTTGTTTATGAAGTCTGGTCCCAAGAAATACACAAGAAAAGGAAGACATAAATAAGGTGTTTCTATGGAAACAGGGTAAAAAGACTTATAGCAATTATTACCCCATTATTATCATCCCCCAGAACCCTTTGGAATAGCAACCCCTTTCTGATCGTCATCTTGGAAAAGGAAGTGTGGATTATTGGCATAATGTATTATTTTCTCTCCGTGTAATTTGATCTACCAACAAAAGCCATCAGGGGCAAGGACAGTGGTAATGATGGACCAAATTCATTGACAGGCATTGAAAAGAAAAGACTTCACTGCTCTCAGCTCTTTCATTCTACTGAATTTCAACCACATTCTTTTGGGGGGGGGCTTTCTCTTACCATTCTGTTCCAATGGTTCTGTTTGTTCATCCCACCACAAGGAAAATCCCTGCATGCTGCATCTAACTCAGGCTTGCAAAAAAGGCTTACAGTCCTCTATGGTCTGGAGGCAACAAGCTCCATGCCTTAGACACAACAAGCTCCATGCCTTAGACACAACAATCTCCATGCCTTAGACACAACAATCTCCATGCCTTAGACACAACAAGCTTCATGCCCTAGACACAACAAATGGAGCAATGATTAGTCCAATTGAAAAATATATATATATAACAATAAATATAACAACATTTTCAGGATGGTAAAACGTTTTCAGTGTAAACTTAAACGACAAAGCAGATATAACAGATGTAGAAAAGATAATGGAGAAATATATTTGTAAATAAGATCATCTTTGAGAACTAACAATCACCTTAATAGAAACTAGACAGTCAGGAAGAATGTAAATTTCAAAAAATGTAATGCATGGGGCCCCATTGATTTTGTTACAATGTTTGAGTCACTCAGATAGCATAAAAACATGGCATAATCCATGGCAAAATGTGTAGAATTGCAGGAAATGAGCTTTAAAACAGCACATTTCCTCTCAGCCCCATGACAAAATGTGTATAATTGCATGAGATTAGCTATAAAACAGCAAATTGTCTCTGCAGCCAAGAGGGCCTCTAAAACCGTGCCATTGGCCACACCCACAATAGGTCATGTTAGTATCATTGTGGATGCAGATTAGAGTATTCTCTCAGGGAGATGCAGCTAATGAAAAATATATACACTATTCAACCTGAGTACAGTAGAGTACAGTAAAGTAGAGATGATTGTATGTTAGACCCTGATACCTCAGATGCCCAGAGATTTTGCCCCACACTTTTCACAGATCTTCTTACTGTAAGGCTTAGCTGCAGGTCAAAGGACATATAGACAATTGTAGGTCCTCCCCGAATTTGAATCTTAATTATGCACCAACATCGCACACTGTGGTTGATTGACTCCATATTTGACCAATGGGAGCTCACCATTTTTGGATAACAGATCCCATTATTGGATCACAGATACCATTTTGGGATCCCAGATCCCATTTTTGGAGCTCAGATCAAATAAATCCTGGATATCCCAGGGTTGATCTCCAACGGTGATTAGACGAAGTGTCGTGACATGTCTTGGTGAAGTCAATGAGGTTGACCTCTTGTGTTGCAACACAAGAGGTCATGTTGGATGTGGAGCAGAGGGAATCAAAGCAATCTCTTTAGGTGGTCGACGGACTCCTCCGTGGTGCTTTCCTATCCCTGCACTGTCCCCATACCTTAAATTCCCCCATCCTTGAACTTTGAACCTCCAATATAGATGAGGAGATGTAAATGCTCCTCTTTTGAGATGTAGCAAATAACAAAGGAGGGTGAGCTTATTAAGATCAACAAAGGGAGAGGAGGAGGAACCCAGCAAATTGACGGCAAAGCCTGACAAACAAACACAGTCAACGTCCTACTGTAGACGTCAGTCAGAGGCAGGTACTCTTTCTTCATCCTCTCCTCACCCCAACCCCTCTTCCTCTGGCTCCCGTGGGTCAGCCGTTCTAAAATGAGAACTTGTAAATGCAAAAATCTATGTTTCCTTGGTAGTATTTGAATGAGGATCATCATATTGTTTTGGTTACTGTTTTTTTTCTTCTCCATTTTCAGACCGATAGTTTCCGTTTAGCGAGACTCGTTTGAAGGAAAGCGTGTCCTTCTCAGGCCTTTTATCCACCTGAGGGACATGGGGACTAAAGACTGATGTGACAACTGACCACAGAAGGATAAGAATGGGACAGATAGAACAGGATATGAACAGATAGAACAAAAATACAGTGGGGAAAAAAAGTATTTAGTCAGCCACCAATTGTGCAAGTTCTCCCACTTAAAAAGATGAGAGATGCCTGTAATTTTCATCATAGGTACATGTCAACTATGACAGACAAATTGAGGAAAAAAAATCCAGAAAATCACATTGTAGGATTTTTAATGAATTTATTTGCAAATTATGGTGGAAAATAAGTATTTGGTCACCTACAAACAAGCAAGATTTCTGGCTCTCACAGACCTGTAACTTCTTCTTTAAGAGGCTCCTCTGTCCTCCACTCGTTACTTGTATTAATGGCACCTGTTTGAACTTGTTATCAGTATAAAAGACACCTGTCCACAACCTCAAAC
Organism: Coregonus lavaretus; assembly: GCF_964263955.1. Taxonomy (NCBI): domain Eukaryota; kingdom Metazoa; phylum Chordata; class Actinopteri; order Salmoniformes; family Salmonidae; genus Coregonus; species Coregonus lavaretus. The sequence continues at coordinate 50,769,179 of NC_139995.1, forward strand.
AGTCACACTCCAAACTCCACTATGGCCAAGACCAAAGAGCTGTCAAAGGACACCAGAAACAAAATTGTAGACTTGCACCAGGCTGGGAAGACTGAATCTGCAATAGGTAAGCAGCTTGGTTTGAAGAAATCAACTGTGGGAGCAATTATTAGGAAATGGAAGACATACAAGACCACTGATAATCTCCCTCGATCTGGGGCTCCATGCAAGATCTCACCCCGTGGGGTCAAAATGATCACAAGAACGGTGAGCAAAAATCCCAGAACCACACGGGGGGACCTAGTGAATGACCTGCAGAGAGCTGGGACCAAAGTAACAAAGCCTACCATCAGTAACACACTACGCCGCCAGGGACTCAAATCCTGCAGTGACAGACGTGTCCCCCTGCTTAAGCCAGTACATGTCCAGGCCCGTCTGAAGTTTGCTAGAGTGCATTTGGATGATCCAGAAGAGGATTGGGAGAATGTCATATGGTCAGATGAAACTTTTTGGTAAAAACTCAACTCGTCGTGTTTGGAGGACAAAGAATGCTGAGTTGCATCCAAAGAACACCATACCTACTGTGAAGCATGGGGGTGGAAACATCATGCTTTGGGGCTGTTTTTCTGCAAAGGGACCAGGACGACTGATCCGTGTAAAGGAAAGAATGAATGGGGCCATGTATCGTGAGATTTTGAGTGAAAACCTCCTTCCATCAGCAAGGGCATTGAAGATGAAACGTGGCTGGGTCTTTCAGCATGACAATGATCCCAAACACACCGCCCGGGCAACGAAGGAGTGGCTTCGTAAGAAGCATTTCAAGGTCCTGGAGTGGCCTAGCCAGTCTCCAGATCTCAACCCCATAGAAAATCTTTGGCGGGAGTTGAAAGTCCGTGTTGCCCAGCGACAGCCCCAAAACATCACTGCTCTAGAGGAGATCTGCATGGAGGAATGGGCCAAAATACCAGCAACAGTGTGTGAAAACCTTGTGAAGACTTACAGAAAACGTTTGACCTGTGTCATTGCCAACAAAGGGTATATAACAAAGTATTGAGAAACTTTTGTTATTGACTAAATACTTATTTTCCACCATAATTTGCAAATAAATTCATAAAAAATCCTACAATGTGATTTTCTGGATTTTTTTCCTCATTTTGTCTGTCATAGTTGACATGTACCTATGATGAAAATTACAGGCCTCTCTCATCTTTTTAAGTGGGAGAACTTGCACAATTGGTGGCTGACTAAATACTTTTTTTCCCCACTGTATATGTAATTTGGTGTGCTTAGTATCAATTTCATTTCACCTGTTTTCTACGTCTGTACTCTTTTCTGGTTGTTTATGAAGACAATATGACAAGAGGACTGAGTTGACCCCCAACTATAGTGTTACGAGGTTGTGCGTATCAACACCTGTCCATTAAAATGACCTCTCTGGTCTGCAGACGCTGATGGAAGAAGAGCCCACGTTGACGCAGGTGTACGGGAGTACCTCATGGTTGAGTACTTGGACCCTTACAAATATTTTGAGTTTTATATTTTGCAGAGAGTCCTGTGTTTTGTGCAGTAGGGGTGACCTCACTAGGCTGTTTTGTTTTGAATAGTGCCACCTTTCATTGGGAGTTTCACTGGGATAGTCTCCTGTAAACCACTCTCGCGTCCCATTGGCCTGAGGCCCAGTGTGGGGGAAGAAAGGCAGGAATGACAACATCCCGAAGGTTTCCTCAGGACAGAGCTTCCAAATGGTAATTCTGTTCCATGTAGTGCACTACTTTTGGCACCGTGTTCCCTATGTAGTGCACTACTTTTGGCACCGTGTTCCCTATGTATTCCTCTACACAAGTAGTGCACTATACAGTGCATTCATAAAATGTATTCAGACCCCTTTACTTTTTCCACATTTTGTTACATTACAGCCTTATTCTAAAATAGATTAAATTGTTTTTTTCCCTCATCAATCTACACACAATACCCCATAATGACAAAGGCAAAAACAGGTTTTAAATTTTTTTTGCAAATGTATTAAGAATTAAAAACTTAAATATTACATTTACATAAGTATACAGACCCTTTACTCAGTACTTTGTTGAAGCACCTTTGGCAGTGATTACAGCCTCGAGTCTTCTTGGGTATACGCTACAAGCTTTGCACACCTGTATTTGGGGAGTTTCTCCCATTCTTCTCTGCAGATCCTCTCAAGCTCTGTCAGGTTGGATGGGGAGCGTTGCTGCACAGCTATTTTCAGGTCTCTCCAGAGACTCTGGCTGGGCCACTCAAGGACATTCAGAGACTTGTGCCGAAGCCACTCCTGCGTTGTCTTGGCTGTGTGCTTAGGGTCGTTGTCCTGTTGGAAGTTGAACCTTCGCCCCAGTCTGAGGGCCTGAGCGCTCTGGAGCAGGTTTTCATCAAGGATTTCTCTGTACTTTGCTCCGTTAATCTTTTCCTCGATCCTGACTAGTCTCTCAGTCCCTGCCACTGAAAAACATCCCCACAGCATGATGCTGCCACCACCATGCTTCAACGTAGGGATGGTGCCAGGTTTCCTCCAGACGTGACACTTGGCATTAAGGCCAAAGAGTTACATCTTGGTTTCATCAGACCAGATAATCTTGTTTCTCATGGTCTGATAGTCTTTAGGTGCCTTTTGGCAAACTCCAAGCGGGCTGTCATGTGCCTTTTACTGAGGAGTGGTTTCCATCTGGCCACTCTACCATAAAGGCCTGATTGGTGGCGTGCTCCAGAGATGGTTGTCCTTCTGGAAGGTTCTCCCATCTCCACAGAGTAACTCTGGAGCTCTTTCAGAGTGACCATCTGGTTTTTGGTCACCTTTACGTTACAGCCTTATTATAATATTATTATTATTATTATTTATTTTTATCCTCATAAATCTACACACAATACCCCATAATGACAAAGCAAAAACAGGTTTTTAGAAATGTTGGTAATTTATTAAAAATAAAAAACTGAAATACCATATTTACATAAGTATTCAGACCCTTTGCTATGAGACTAGAAATTGAGCTCAGATGCATCCTGTTTCCATTGATCATCCTTGAGATGTTTCTACAACTTGATTGGAGTCCACCTGTGGTAAATTCAATTGATTGGACATGATTTGGAAAGGCACACACCTGTCTATATAAGGTCCCACAGTTGACAGTGCATGTCAGAGCAAAAACCAAGGCATGAGGTTGAAGGAATTGTCCGTAGAGCTCCGAGATTGTGTCAAGGCACAGATCTGGGGAAGGGTACCAAAACATTTCTGCAGCATTGAAGTTCCCCAAGAACACAGTGGCCTCCATCATTGTTAAATGGCAGAAGTTTGGAACCACCAAGACTCTTCCTAGAGCTGGCCGCCCGGCCAAACTGAACAATCGGGGGAGAAGGGCCTTGGTCAGGGAGGTGACCAAGAACCCAATGGTCACTCTGACAGAGCTCCAGAGTTCCTCTGTGGAGATGGGAGAACCTTCCAGAAGGACAACCATCTCTGCAGCACTCCACCAATCAGGCCTTTATGGTAGTGGCCAGAAGGAGGTCACTCCTCAGTAAAAGGCACATGACAGCCCGATTGGAGTTTGCCAAAAGGCACCTAAAGGACTCTCAGACCAGGAGAATCAACATTCTCTGGTCTGATGAAACCAAGATGTAACTCTTTGGCCTGAATCCCAAGCGTCACGTCTGGAGGAAACCTGGCACCATCCCTACGGTGAAGCATGGTGGTGGCAGCATCATGCTGTGGGGATGTTTTTCAGCGGCAGGGACTGGGAGACTAATCAGGATCGAGGGAAAGATGAACGGAGCAAAGTACAGAGAGATCCTTGATGAAAACCTGCTCCAGAGCGCTCAGGACCTCAGACTGGGGCGAAGGTTCACCTTCCAACAGGACAATGACCCTAAGCACACAGCCAAGACAACGCAGGAGAGGCTTTGGGACAAGTCTCTTAATGTCCTTGAGTGGCCCAGCCAGAGCCCGGACTTGAACCTGATCGAACATCTCTGGAGAGACCTGAAAATAACTGTGCAGCGATGCTCCCCATCCAACCTGACATTGCTTGAGAGGATCTGCAGAGAAGAATGGGAGAAACTCCCCAAATACAGGTGTGTCAAGCTTGTAGTGTCATACCCAATAAGACTCGAGGCTGTAATCACTGCCAAAGGTGCTTCAACAAAGTACTCAGTAAAGGGTCTGAATACTTATGTAAATGTGATATTTCATTTTTTTTTTATATACGTTTCCTAAAATTGATAAAAACCTGTTTTTGCTTCGTCATTATGGGGTATTGTGTGTAGATTGATGAGGGAAAAAAACTATTTAATCAATTTTAGAATAAGGCTGTAACATAACAAAATGTGGAAAATGTAAAGGGTTCTGAATACTTTCCGAATGCACTGTGTGTGTGTGTGTATATATATATAAATAAAAACGCACACAAGTGAAGCAGTTGACTAGCTTCATTCCTATTTATTTCAGAGAGCCTCTGCTATGACATTTTAGGGTTCTTTGACATTTGTTTTGCCAGAATCTAGAGTTTAGACGCACTACTGTGCACAAGGTTTCTACTTAGTTTCTGAGCTAAAATGATGTTATAGCATTTATTTTGGGGGAGAATCTCTGAACAATCAATGAAGACAAGCTGGTTCAGCCTGGTTGACAAAACTCGACTTAAACGGCCTCTCCGTGTAGTCAACCTGGACAACATTTACATCCTATTAATTATTCACCACTTACAAGGGCTACCACTGCTTAAAACGATCTGTTGTATCTCTCCATCACACCAGGGAAGGTAAATGAGGTGCGTTACGCTACACTTTTTGGGGGGTTGGGGTCCCCTTGGAGGCCCCCCCCCCAGATAGCATTATGAGCACGTCATAAGCCATGATTTTTGGGGGGTGGAATTACAGTAAATTGGCTTTAAAAGTGCACATTTCTCTCTGTCTCATAATACTACTACCAATAATAATTTATTCAGCTTCTATAGCGGTTTTCATTACAGAAAGAATCTCAAAGCGCTTGAAAAAAAAAAGAAACAAGCGTCAAATAAAATATATGTAGCTACATAACAGAGAGTAGGTCTGGAATATGACAACTGTCAGCTATAGTTGTTTCAAGTCTCAAACATGGCGAATGGAATGGTATCAAACCATGTATTTGATACCATTCCACTAATTCCGCTCCTGCCATTACCACGAGCCTGTCCTCCCCAATTAAGGTTCCACCCACCTCCTGTAATTGAAAGCATGGGGTGCTTCCCCACAGGAAGTTCCAGACACATGTAGAATCTATGCCAAGGTGCATCGAAGCTGTTCTTGTGTCTCATGGGCCGGCCCATTGCCTCCTTCCGACTGCCTTCCATTTTTGAAGACATTTATTTTAATTGATAGAGCGGCCAATGGAGTATCTGGTCAATATAATGGATAATCTGTGCCTACATGCTGGTCTTGACGAGATGAAAAAAAAAACTGTGGGGGTAGGTTATCTTCTGCACTGTTCAACCAATCCAGTAAATGTGGAGGATGAGTTAAGTTGGAGAGTCGCCTTGTTAATGGGTCATGACTGGAAGGAATACAGCTTTTGTCAAATTAATGTCAAAAGTAGATTCTTTTTTTTTTTTTTAGCTAACCCTAACCTTAACCTAATTATCCTAACCTGCTAAATTAATTATCCTAACCTGCTGTGTACATTTTCCTAACCTGCTACGAAAATCGGACATGAATTTCACAAAAGCTGGACCCTTATAGAGATGACCTTGTTAACGTCCAAAACCAGAAGTTGCGTCACAGGCTCTCTTTCCATTTCCCCTGAAAACCGGAACATCTGGTTGTTGGGGACTCAGCGACAGAGAATGGAACAGCTGGATAGGGGGAAACAGCAATAGTCGCACAAAAGGGAATATAATGTTGCGGATAAAGTTCGGAATGACAATTTCATGTGTACAACATCTAAAAACCTGCATCACTATACAAAGAGCTTTGCTGTTTCTAAAAGGACGTATTTGTGTTTTTGGAGCCTTTGTTAATGTTTTTTCAGGGACCCCATACTACACAACTAGGATGAGGAAGTGATTTGCTGTTTGGAGTAAGTTTCTCAAAAACAAGTGAAATCACAAAAATTCTATAACATTCGATTTACATAAAAAATTGAGATTTGTTTGTAAAAAAATACAACTTATCCTTTAATGGATATATATATAGGGAGGAATAAGATGGGGGAGACCAATTCGGAAGGTCCAGGGTGGGTTTCAAACCCATGCCTATCTAGGGCTGTGGCGGTCATGAAATATGTCAGCCGGTTATTGTCATGAAAAAGACTGCCGGTCTCACCGTACTGGACCATTCATTACTATAAACACGCTTAGCATCTCCAGGCCTCCAGACATACAAGCCGCTGATGCGCGCCTTCGGAACATCTATATTTAAAAAAGTCAAATAAATCAATTTAATATACACCATCACAATAAATCCATTATTTATTTTAGGCAGGTCTAAAGAAACATTAGAAACATGTATATGTTCTCTCCCAGACTCATGGATAGAACGTTTGGAGCGTAGCATAAGGTAACTGGTCTATCCAGTATGCATAATAATACAGTCCACACTCAAAGGCAATTACTCAAATTTGTTTAATTTTGGAGTATATTCTAGACAGATAGAGAGAAGACCCAGATGGTCAGGCTGGTGCTTGGCTGCAGCGGGCTGTCTCCTGTCTGCTCCTCGCTGGCTGGGCTAATGGGACGGCAGGATGGAGGGGGCTCCCCACGGGCTGGGCCAATGAGATGGCAGGATGGAGGGGGCACAGGCCTGGGCAGTGCCAACAGGCTGTGAGAGGGGCCAACAGGCTGTGAGAGGAGCCAACCAGGGGAAGGCGCCAAGCTGCCACAGAGGAGCCCTGTGGAGGGCACAGTCAGGGCCCTTTCACTTTGATCATGGGGCACCGCCAGAAGATGGCACTGCCAGCACCAGCACCAGCGCCAGCGGAACCAGCGCCAAGGTGTCCTACTACACCCAGTATCATGCCACACTTGCTGGGTGGCAGACAGTGCCTTTTGGCTAGTCAAGAGATTGAGCTGATTGAATCCCATCAAGGCCCAGGTTTTGAATACTCTTTCAAATGCGTCCTTGCGTTCTCCCTTTCAAATCAAATCAAATGTTATTTGTCACATGCGCAGGTGTAAACCTTACTGTGAATGGTTACTTAACCAACAATGCAGTTTTAAGAAAATAAGGGTTAAGAAAATATTTACAAAATAAATTAAAAGTAAAAAAAGTAACAATAAAATAACAATAACGAGGCTATATACAGGGGGTACTGGTACTGAGTCAATATGTGGGGGTACAGGTTAGTTGAGGTAATATGTACATGTACTTGGCGCTCCGGTACTGCTTGCCGTGCGGTAGCAGAGAGAACAGTCTATGACTTGGGTGGCTGGAGTCGTTGACAATGTTTAGGGCCTTCCTCTGACACCGCCTGGTATCGAGTTCCTGGATGGCAGGAAACTTGGCCCCAGTGATGTACTGGACTGTACGCACTGCCTTCTGTAGCGCCTTATAGCCGGATGCCGAGCAGTTGCCATACCAGGCGGTGATGTAACCAGTCAGGATGCTCTCAATGGTGCAGCTGTAGAACGTTTTGAGGATCTGGGGACTCATGCCAAATATTTAGGCGTTGTCGTGCCCTCTTCATGACTGTCTTGATGTGTTTGGACCATGATAGTTTGTTGGTGATGTGGACACCAAGGAACTTGATGCTCTCGACCCGCTCCACTACAGCCCTGTTGATGTGAATGGGGGCATGCTCTGCCCTCCTTGTCCTGTAATACACGATCAGATCCGTTGTCTTGCTCACGTTGAGGGAGAGGTTGTTGTCCTGGCACCACACTGCCAGGTCTCTGACTTCCTCCCAATAGGCTGTCTCATCGTTGTCGGTGATCAGGCCTACCACTGTTGTGTCGTCAGCAAATACAAAAGAAGAAGAAAATGTACTACTTTAAAACGGAAATAGCCTCAATGGTGCTGCCCATGTTGTCACAGATGCCATAATGGCACAAATACAAAGATGAGTCCTCTATCTATCTCTATGGAGCCCCCTCGCACATCCATTCAGACCTAGGACTGAAATTCAAGCAGTGCGAGTACGTTTTTTCTGTGAAGCTCCTAACGAGCTTGTCAATAGATCTTATAGGAAATAAGCTTCAATATATACCACCGCCACAGGAAGTTGGAGTCACCTTAATTGGGGAGGACAGGCTCATGGTAATGGCTGGAGCGTTGTTAGTGGAATGGTATCAAATACATCAAACATATGGTTTCCATGCTTGATGCTATTCCATTCGCTCCTTTCCAGCCATTATTATGAGCCGTTCTCCCCTCAGCAGCCTCCACTGATCACCGCCTAATGTACATAGAGCTCCATAGAAGTTACATAGATGTTTCCCCTAGGCACAGATCTAGGATCAGCTTCCCAAATCCTAACTTAACCATTAAAGGGGGAAACACAAAACTGACCCAAGTACAGCATGTAGAGGCAACTTTTTTGGGGGGGAATTGTATGCATGTACTCATAGCCACAACGAGCTGGTTCTCTTTCTGGAGACTGGTTGGATGACGCGGCAAGATAAAATTAGACAGCGGGTTTCATCAGCTGGTATAATTAACCAGTTATGTAACGGCTCTGCTGACACAGTGAGTGCATGGAGGAGGTTCTCCTCATTAAAAACTGACACATCTAACAACATGTCATCACCGGCGATGCACATAAAGTATATACAGTGGGGAGAACAAGTATTTGATACACTGCCGATTTTGCAGGTTTTCCTACTTACAAAGCATGTAGAGGTCTGTAATTTTTATCATAGGTACACTTCAACTGTGAGAGACGGAATCTAAAAAAAATCCAGAAAATCACATTGTATGATTTTTAAGTAATTAATTTGCATTTTATTGCATGACATAAGTATTTGATACAACAGAAAAGCAGAACTTAATATTTGGTACAGAAACCTTTGTTTGCAATTACAGAGATCATACGTTTCCTGTAGGTCTTGACCAGGTTTGCACACACTGCAGCAGGGATTTTGGCTCACTCCTCCATACAGACCTTCTCCAGATCCTTCAGGTTTCGGGGCTGTCGCTGGGCAATACGGACTTTCAGCTCCCTCCAAATATTTTCTATTGGGTTCAGGTCTGGAGACTGGCTAGGCCACTCCAGGACCTTGAGATGCTTCTTACGGAGCCACTCCTTAGTTGCCCTGGCTGTGTGTTTCGGGTCGTTGTCATGCTGGAAGACCCAGCCACGACCCATCTTCAATGCTCTTACTGAGGGAAGGAGGTTGTTGGCCAAGATCTCGCGATACATGGCCCCATCCATCCTCCCCTCAATACGGTGCAGGATACTCATGATCATTGAGGTGAGATCTTGCATGGAGCCCCAGACCGAGGGTGATTGACCGTCATCTTGAACTTCTTCCATTTTCTAATAATTGCGGCAACAGTTGTTGCCTTCTCACCAAGCTGCTTGCCTATTGTCTTGTAGCCCATCCCAGCCTTGTGCAGGTCTACAATTTTATCCCTGATGTCCTTACACAGCTCTCTGGTCTTGGCCATTGTGGAGAGGTTGGAGTCTGTTTGATTGAGTGTGTGAACAGGTCTTTTATACAGGTAACGAGTTCAAAAAGGTGCAGTTAATAACGGGAATGAGTGGAGAACAGGAGGGCTTCTTAAAGAAAAACTAACAGGTCTGTGAGAGCCGGAATTCTTACTGGTTGGTAGGTGATCAAATACTTATGTCATGCAATAAAATGCAAATTAATTACTTAAAAATCATACAATGTGATTTTCTGGATTTTTGTTTTAGATTCCGTCTCTCACAGTTGAAGTGTACCTATGATAAAAATTACAGACCTCTACATGCTTTGTAAGTAGGAAAACCTGCAAAATCAAATACTTGTTCTCCCCACTGTAGCCAAGTATCCTCCTGGCTTGGATCATTTTCAAAGATCTTGAGGTCGGGCCAAAAGGTAGGTTTGCTGCTAATTATTGGTTAGGATGTTGGGAGGGAAATGAGAATAAACACTACTTAATGTGGCCAAAAAAACAAGTCCGGAGCCACCAACGTCACAGACTTGAATGGAGGGATTGAAAAAGGGGTTGAGTCATGGTGACTGCGTTAGTTTACAGAGGGGCTGTCGTTCCCGTTCCGTCTGTTGGCTCTCCAGAGTTTCCCGTCTGAGTGATTGTTATTCAGAGCGTGGCAGTGACGACAGATAGAGGTAGAAGACAGCCCGTTCCCACGTAAGACCCCAGGTGTGGTTGGCTGAGTGTGTTTTGTTTGGGTGAAGAAGCCACCCAGCATACTACAGTACTATACACACCACAGACACCCACATGACATTCCCCAAACGAAGCGGTCCGCATTCCACACCTAGCGTTAACATTCCGGAAGCTGCGCTTTGCTCATATAAACCCAATGAGTCAGAAGAAATATCAAAATATTTAGTGGAACATTTCCCTTTGCCCAGATCCAGACGGACCAAACCCCAGTCGACCTGGACCGAGACGAACCAATACCCCAGTCGACCCAGAGAGAGAGCACTCCAGAACGGAGATGGGCGAGCCAGACAATGAGGGATGGGGGCATAGTCGCGAGAAGTCGGGGCGCGCAGCACCCTCTGATAAATAAACAAATGTGTGCACTAGGCCTTTATTACTCCTGTTTGAGCAGAGAAAAATACTTGTCAGCAGAGCGGTAAAAAATACTCCTCAGCACCCCCACAACATCTTCGGGGTGGGGGGTGCTCCCTGGCACAGATAGGGAGGAAAGAAACAAGCACAGAAACGTTTAGTCTCAGGCATCTCCCACCCTCTCGCTCTCTCCCTGTCTTTTTCCGCTGTGCGGTACCTCGGCTGTCAGAGCAGGTGTTGGGCAGGTATAAAGGCCATCTGGATGGAGCGCCGAGCAGTGAGAATGAAGACTTCCACACTCTGACAGAGCTCAGACGAACCATCTGGTACCCCCCTCGCTTAAAGAACCTTTTCCCAGCTTCTTCACACACCGGCCTCCGGCACTCACGCTCTCTCACTAAAAACCATAGCTGTTCACTCACTCCCCTCGATTAGCGTCTGCTGTCGGGAGGTTAGTAGAGTGTAAAGACCTGTTTCTTCATCAGAGAGATTTCTTAGTTAATTTTTTCTTGTGACTTCTTGGAGTGGAGTCGGGCCGGCATGGCGTGGATGAGAAGTGCATTTGGACCCGGCATGTCAGTCTGTCTCTGGGCTTTGTGTCTGTCCTTCAGTCAAGTCACCCAGGCAGCCATCTACAGACACGCAGGTACAGTACAACCTTGATTACATACACTCTTAGAAAAAAGGGTTCATGGAGGGTTCTTCAGGTGTTGCCTGTTTTTAAGAATCTGAGCAATTGGAAGATGCAGTTTGAGATATTAAGCACAACAAATGTGTAACATATTGTATGATTTGGATTCGTAACATATCATAAAACTTTGCAGGACATAACATACGAAATGGATGACGCTGTACACAAAAAACAGGGACCCATTTCGGCTCGTGAGCACCACTTTCAAAACTACTGTCTGAAATTATACAAAAGTTCTGAAGGCTCACTTTAACACAGTAAGTGTTTAGTAATTTCTCCCTAGAACAATACATTACTTATTTTAAGGGGCTTCTATACGTTCCGTTCTACTATAAATTCCGTTCTACCTTGGTGTGAAAAAAAGAAAAAGTATATAAACTATAAATAATCTAATTTGGCTTGGGTCAAATAGAAACATTTCACACACATTTCTTCCATCAACTGAAGTGACTTGACAAAACAAACTACTCAACATAACCCCATAAATTACCAGAAAACCTCAACAAATAAGTCTAGATAAAGATTGTACCATAAATTAAAATCACATCTGTGATAATGCATTTTCATATACATTTAATGAATATATTTCTCAAGTTTGGGTCACCGCTTCTTTAGTATGGAAGGCTTTACCGTTCAGCAGTTTAGTAGAACATCTCCATCTACTGGCCAGCTGAAGTAATGCAGTTTAGGATCACGCAGTTCTCGCGTGAGTGTATTTGCAAATCCTTGCAATTGTACATGCCATAGACAGTGTTGCCAATTTAGGGACTTTGTCGCTATATTTAGCGAGTTTTCAGACCCCTCTAGCGACACATTTTCAAAAAATCGACTAGCGACAAATCTAGCGACTTTTTCTGGTGTTATTGGAGACTCTGACGTGAAAGCACGTTCAACGAGCAGCGGGTGCTTTGTTACCCCCGCCCCAAAGCACTCACAGGCGGCGCAGTCCTCGCGCAGCAGTCCCTCCCAGCTGCAGTCAGAGCAGGAGATGTTCACCCCTCCGCGTCCAGACTGCAAATGAATCGCGCATGCGGGAAGCCGCCGCTGGCTGATCCCGCACTGTCTTACATTCAGGGCGGGATGTAAATGTAGGGTGTTTTTTTACTCACTTTTTTGTCTCTCCTAGGACGTTATTCCTCTCTCCTACAGCATCCATCACAATTACATGCACATGGACAATTATGTAAATTAGGCGATCACGTCATTTAACGACGTCTAGCGACTTTTAGGACAGCCAATAGCTACTTTCCTTACTAAGGAGTTTTGCAACACTGGCCATAGACAGATTACATCTGAAAGTGCAATGTAACAACCTGTACCATTATCAATGTCAATTGTTCTCTGTATTCATTGACTGCAGGTCCGTGTATCTATAAAGAGGTTCCGTTTCAGCCTGGACAGACCTTCTACAGGGGTTGTGACAAGTGCTACTGCCACGAAAATGGCTACTTCTGCCTCTCGTGAGTAAACGGACCAGATTAGTGACTGATATGAAAATATTAACCGTATGCAACAGTGAAATATAGAAACCAAACATGAATTCAGTTTTTGCCAATATCACGTGTCTTTTTTTCGTTCGTATCCCCAGACGGATGAAACCTACCACTTGGCCCAACAACTGCCAGCGGATTCCAACTGAGTGTGGCTACCGCGTGGTTTATAAGGAGTTCCCGGAGGTGGAGTGTCAAGCCTACAGCTGGATCTGGTGAATGCAGACAGACAGACACCTATGCCCCCCTACAGTCAAAATACACGATAGCAAGACTGGCAGTGGACAACCCATTGAAGGAACCAGTTACCATGCAGAAAACAGACCACAACAAACCTTCAATTTGGAACTTGTTCTTGCAAAGAAGGAACCAATTCCCAAATGTAATGACTCAACAACAAAAGTTTCATCCTTCGTTTTTAATGAATGTGTGTAGGGGGACAGAGAGTGAGTGTGTGTGTGCGTGCATGTTGTAATTGGCTTGGATTCCAATAAGGTGTTCTCAAACACAAGTACCATAAAAAGTAGCAAGCAACTACAGTGTTCAGTCAGTCTCCTATCATCCCAATATGCTTACTCAGCTTCCTGCCCTCCTCGCCTTACTTTAGTGACCACTGATCTAACGCCTCGATCACACCGCCAGTGTTATTGCATTTTGGTACACCAAAAGTACATTCATTTCCAATGGAATGCTGCGTTTGTCAACGGCTTGACAGAAATGGTTGCAGAAGGTGAATGTTGAACTTTTGTTGCATACATATCCAGATGACGCAGCATACCATTTTGCGCAATGATGCTGTAGGTGTGATTGAGGTGTAAGGCCTTGATCACACTGATAGCGCTGTAGGTGTGATTGAGGTGTAAGGCCTTGATCACACTGATAGCGCTGTAGGTGTGATTGAGGTGTAAGGCCTTGATCACACTGATAGCGCTGTAGGTGTGATTGAGGTGTAAGGCCTTGATCACACTGATAGCGCAAAATAGTAAGCAGCATCCTCTGGATATGTGTGCAACAAAAGTTCAACATTCACCTTCTGCTACCATTTCGGTCAAGCCGTCTACACATTGTTTGACGCATACGTTCGATAAACAGAACACACGGCAACTGCCTCTGCGACGCAATGCTGCAAGGCAAACGCAGCATTCCATTGGAAATGAATGTACTTCTGGTGTACCAAAATGCAATGCCGCTGTCGGTGTGATCGAGGCGTAAGCGACCAACTGAGTAGTTTGGTGAACCACCCAACTGCATTGCCCTTCTAAGAGGACTCCGACCATGTATGTCAAAATTGTATCACCTGTTGTTTACGAAGTATGTGACAAATAAAAAATTTATTTGACCTCGTGACAAGCCGCAAGACAAATGGCGTGATGCTATAGATGTCGACGCTATTACCGCCACTGCCCGAGTGTGGCCCTCATATCTCAACCAGATACCCTTCATTACCGTGCAGTGTTACAAAGGTCTATAGCTGTATCCTCGTGATATTTTCCTAACGGTTCCTTTGTAGGTGTTCAGTCTTCTGTATGTCACAGACTGCTAGGTTTTCAATGTGTCAACTTCACAAACCTAGGCTGGATTTACAATCCACTATGCATGCTCCATAGAGGCTCTGCAACCACTTTGCGACTTTACCACACTGAGATTTGAACGGTGCGTGGCAGAATGTGTAACGTTACGCAAGCGTCAGTGACGAATTGCTCAGCAGAAAGCTTGTCCATGGAGTTTAAACTCAGCCTTACTCACAGGGTGACTCCCTAGCCTTACTCGTCGACTGGTTTGTCAGGCTAAGGAGATATTTCACCATTCACTTCAGTGTGTACAGTATATAATCAATTCTTTCAAATAAAACATGGCAGTGTTACATACTATGTAAAGAAATGTTCACTATTTCTTGAACAGATTTTTGAGAACGGGTATATACACCATAGTGCATGAAATATCAAAAGGGCAATTTTTCAAAATACATTATCATCAGTATTTTATTATCAAAATGCATTACATCTCTTCTGCTTTATCTTTTGGATGGGGGAGTCCAAATAGTCACCACTATGCTGTGTAAAAAATAAAACAAAATGAGTTAAACGTAATTTCCCCCCCAAAAAATGCAGTGTCCAGTTTCTCCGGTAGTGGAAAGTGGAGACTTTCTGGACAGACCTAATCATCCCAATCCACCTGTCAGTCGGTCAGACCCAGAAAAGAAATATCATGCGGCAAATTTAGTGTACTATATTTCTCTTTGTACAGTTTAACACATTTTATACAAGTACACATGATCATACATTGTAGTTTCATTTTAGGGGGTATTTCTTTCTTTACTTAAGGTGCTGGTAGTTTTGGGTGACATTTCTCAGAAGTCTTCTGTCAAACATTCATGTAACAAGTGAGTACCCTTATGTCTGTGGATGAGGCAATAAGAGGAAAGGTCAAGTGTCCGGTCAAGCTGGCCAGTCCCTCTGTCAGAAGCCCCAGTGTGGTTCCTGGGGCCCCAAAGACATTTACTCCCAACCAAACTAGAAATTCCAGTCCGAATGATTTCCATCTTCCTGCGGTCTAGTCTGTCACTAGGAGACTACAACTCTGTGTGCATCAGCAATGTCATTTAACGTTGATTAAAAGTCCCACTGCTGTGGTCATGGCACATGACTTGATAAACTTTGTGTTGTGATTTTCATATTTTTGTTTTATATTCAGTTGGTGAGGACCCTACTAAAATGGGGGTACAGCATTCTGTGGAAAGTGAGACTTCTTGAAGCAGCAACAAATAAGGAGAACACAGCAGCCTTTTCTTTTTATATTGTTCAAACCATCCTCCTGTTTTCTTAGGTGGCATATGGAATGCAAGGAATGGTCAGAAGGAGAGAAAAAATATATTCTCTATATACATTTTAATAAAAAGAATCCGACAGGATTCAAAAGACGACAAACCCAACAACGGAGTAAAGAAAACAAATCTTCTTCTGCTTCTTCCTTCTCACTCTGTCCCTGCATTCCAGCACAATACAAGGGTTTTAACGATTACTAGGATGTATTTCTGGCAAAAGTTTGATTCCAAATTACAGATGGCAAGTTGAATCAACCGATTTGTGGGAAACATAACTGGATTTAACTGTAAATAACTTAAAACGAAAACAACTGCAGCACCATGAATTACAAGATCTGTATGACTCAAGTACATTATAGCAAATCTACTGAGAAGTAGTAATACATCAAATCAAAACAGTCAAGTGGGGAAGAAAAAAAAGAGCAGAAGAAAAACAGTAAAATACAGATCAAGAGTTTTCAGAAAAATGTTTTACACAAAAAGTTAGAAATCATACGGAATGATTTTTAGGGAGCTCTTGACTGCCACCCTCTCTGCATCTTTATAACTGATGATACACATATACGCTCTCGCTGGTATCGTTTCCCCTTTCCAAACTAAACACATGTATACTTGCAGGACTGGCCCGGCTGCTGGCCAAATAACAAAAAGTTACCTCGACAAAATCTCTGCTGAGTTACACCTGCCATCTCAGCATTATCAAACCAGGTACCAAAACAACAGGTACATTTCTTCAAAAACAAAAACACTTTGTACAGATACTCGTGGTTTAGTTTCACCATCTCCTTAGCCTGTTTTACGCAGTCTGTTCATGTCAGGGTAATTTCAAATTACAAATGATTTCTCTTTTTTGTTGAACATTTATTATTTAATTTTTTTCCATTGATTCCTTGAGGATGTTGAAGTTCCTCGATTAGCTAGGCGCAGAACGCAGTAAATTGTTTTCCGCAAAAAGAAAGACAGAAAATAAGAAAGGAGAATTAGAAGAAGCTGAGTCTTCGCTCCTCTGAGGTCTGTACATATCCCCAAGCCTAGTTTCTCCAGAGGGTTTAGGAGAAGAGGTACACTATTTCACTTACGCTCACGCAAAAACACACACAAACACAACATCCTAAAAGCTTCCTGACTGTGTCCTTACTCCCGACCCCTGTATGGGGGGGTGCTGGAACTGACTGAGTGGTGCCCCGCGCTGCGGGTAGTGTTGGCTGGCGTTGGCCGCCAGGAGCCTGGAGCCGGCCTGCAGCACCGTCTGCCCGGGGCTGCCTGGTTTCAGGCTCCGGGACGCCAGCTGCTGGCTCAGTCTGGAGGCGTGGTTCCCCGCTGCACTGGCGCCCAAGTCTGTTTTAGGGTTGCCGTGAGCCCTGGAGCCAGGGGTAGGAGACCCTGACAACCCGCTATTCAAGAGGCTGGCTTTTAGCTGGCTCCCGGCGCTGTACACGTGGGACCCATCCATACTGCTGCTGCTGCTCGGCTGGTGCAGGGCGCCTCCTGGCGGTCTGGAGGCCCCACACAGGGCTGAGTCTGCAGAGATGGTTTGGTTGGAAAAGGAGGACGGGGAGTTGAGGGGCTGTTGTGGATGCTGCTGCGAGTGGTCTTGGGATAGGGCGGGGTGGGAGGACAGGCGAGGGTAGAAGCCCTGGCCTGAGGGAGGGGGGGCCGAGGGGCTGTAGGAGCCATGGAATGGAGAGGACGCACTCTGCTGAAGGAAGGCCGGACTGTCCGCTGTCTGCTGGAGGCTATCCGATAAGGGGGGCTGCACCTTAGAACGACAAACACACAAAGTACTTACAATTAACTTGACACCCAGTACACACCTCGAACAAATTAACATCCAAACACAAGTGTGCCAACAAAAAAAACAACAGGCCAGACAAAACAAAAACCAGGCCAGACAAAACAAAAACCAGGGGTGTAATCATTACTCAAAACAGTTGCAAAACATTATTTTTTGCAACGAAATATAGCGTTTCTATTGGACAGATTCAGGTAGGTCTCTCCTGGTTTGCTGAACCTGTCCAACAGAAACACTAGTTTCCGATGCAAAACAGAACGTTTTGCAACTCTTTTGAGTAATGATTACACCTCTGGCCAGACAAAACAAGAATCAGCCCAGACAAAACGAAACACTAAATTCTCACAAATGACGTAGGACACCATACCTGGTGAGTGTAGACTGACTGGATGTATCTCTGTGGGCTCTTCATGGGAGAGGCCAGGGGAACTGTCTGGATCTCATACCGGTCTGCATCTGGGATAAACACAACAGGACACACGCTTACATGAAAAATGTATGCACTCACTAACTGTAAGTCGCTCAGGATAAGAGCGTCTGCTAAATGACTCAAATGTAAAATCAAATGTAACAGGAGAACAGATGGTACATGCATGCGCATTCCCTGAAACCTCTGAACCTCTGAATTCGGCAAACGTCTGTGTTTCAAATTAGGCTAGATATCTACATTTCAGACAAGACAAACCTGGACTTCAGCCTAAACACACCTAGACGTCTATATTTCAGACTACAATGGGGACAGGAGGACATCTGGTCTGAACTTTCTACTATGCCACATTCATGTGAAAACGATAAACTGGTAGTGAAAACGAGTGCAGTACCAGGGTCCTTGTCAGCAGTCGAGCCGTCTGTCCTCTTCAGCATGCGGTCCATCTTGAGGGAGCCCCTCAGTACCCGCTCCAAGACGCCCTGGCCCTCCCTCAGCCGCTCTACTGTCGTGGGCACCATCCTGTATCAAAGCAAAACACCAACACCGTCATGTACAGTACGTTCAATCACACAAGGGGTTTATGTTCAGATGAGCTGGCTATGTCTGGAGACACTGCATGGGGCTCAGGTTGCTAATGGTCCCACCTTCCCAAGCAA
Organism: Coregonus lavaretus; assembly: GCF_964263955.1. Classification (NCBI taxonomy): domain Eukaryota; kingdom Metazoa; phylum Chordata; class Actinopteri; order Salmoniformes; family Salmonidae; genus Coregonus; species Coregonus lavaretus. The sequence continues at coordinate 50,787,718 of NC_139995.1, forward strand.
ATAGTCTCAAACACCAGTCAACCCCACAACACAACATAAAAAAAGGTGGGACAGCAAAGGTGGATATGTCTGAAAACAGGGAACAAAGTGCTGTGAGAGAATGTGGTGTGGCAGCGATGTCTAGTCTTACCAGTCGCTGGTGCCCTCCTGATCCCTGGGCTGCTGTTGCTTTGGTGGTCCCACAGCGTGGGAGACGGTGGTGTGGTGGTGGTTATCTGGGGGGCTCACCTCCTCCATCTGGGGGGGGGAGGAGAAGGAGCTGTGGGGGGAGGCCGGGGGCTGCAGATGGAGGGAACGGGGGCCTCCGGGGGAGCCGAGGCGGGTGGGGGTGCCCAGGGAGCTGCCCCCGTGCTCTGGGTCCTTGCTGCTCCCCTGCTTCCTCTTACGGTACTCCAGCAGAGACACCTGAGGAGTTGAGGAGTCGAGGGAAAATAACCACTCCAAGTCAGCCATATGTACAGCCTTAGTCCCATGAGGTCACACACACAATGTCACACAATACCACTGGTTGCATTGAAACACCAGTTATCATTCACCAGAGCGGTATGGACAGACAACGTCATGCACCATGTCAACTATTAAACGACTCGACCTTGAATGTTACCAGCTGATTGACCATAGACCAAACATCCAAAATGTTCCCAAACCCTAAACGGCTCTCCACAGTATTTTCACAGTCTACGCAAATGGAGCGTTCCAAAAATTCAGCAGCACAAAAGTACGTAAAATTACGTACTGTAGAGAACAACGCAAACTAATCTCAGTCGGATCCGTTGCATAGACTGTGTAGAGCCCTTAACTGGAAGAGCAACCACTGGTCGATGATTGAATACGTCTACCATCCTGGAAGTTCTATTTTGTTCCATGATGGGTCAACGTCATCCTCTGTTGACGTGGTTATCTGACGTTGGTAAGTGCAAAAATACAATACCTTGGGAGGGATGGTCATTGGAATGAGTTGACTTTGACAATAAGACAAAAGACAAAGAAACAATCCCGTGTAGCTTTAGCACTCCGTCCTTACAGTGTTGGGACAAACCCCTGCTGAATGCCAACAAAAATAAATTTTTGTACCAGAGTAGTCATCAATGCCATTACCAGAATCGGGAAGCAAACATGTTCCGTTTTTTTGTCAGGCACCAACCTTCTGTTTGCCTTTTGAAGCCTTTTTATGTTTTATGGATAGTTAGTAACGGGTCAAAATCTAACATCAGCACCGGCAACTTGTCATCATCATCATCATCAAATGAAACATCACACAAAGCAACCACTGCGAGGTCAGACACGAAACAGAAAACAAGGAACACAACAAAAACAGAACCACAGAGCACTCACTAAGGTACATATACCCACACTCAGAGACAATGAGAGAGAACAGCCCGGTACATATACCCACACTCAGAGACAATGAGAGAGAACAGCCCGGTACATATACCCACACTCAGAGACAATGAGAGAGAACAGCCCGGTACATATACCCACACTCAGCGACAATGAGAGAGAACAGCCCGGAACATTCAGCCACACTCAGAGACAATGAGAGAGAACAGTCCGGCGGAATGATGTCATGGCAAAGGCAGCAGATTCAAGGAGGGTACAGGGGGGTGGGGTGAGAGATATGGAGCAGGCTGGCTGAATAGACAGTCCGATATCAGGGCTATCGGGGGGCGGCGAGCTGAACCCAAAGAGGGCGTAGAGAAGGGTAGGGGGACACCTAGACCCTTAGAGTTGCCATCAGGGCCTTAGGACTTGAAGAATGGCCACGCACTAGGGTCTTGGGATCTGAGGACTACTGTATTTGTTAAAGCCTTTTGATACCGCTTGGGCCCTTAGAACAGCTTCTCAGGCTCCAAATGCTTATTTTATGGGCCTTCTGATTGTCCTTGGACCCTTAGGGGTGCCTCTTGAAGGGCTGCTAGTATGGGTCTTAGATGGGCATTGGCCATACTGCTGGTATGATCTGACTTGGGCGTGGGTCAAGGCTGGTGAAAGGGGATGCAGGCACAGGAGGACAGAACTATGGATGAGATGGACCGTAGACGAATGGCCAGTGAAGCCAGCAGGGCCTAGCCCAACCTCGCCAGGCTGAAGATGATATCATGAACCATCAGCCTCGTCGTACGGCGCTCCGAGCCGATGGGGTGACCATGTTTCGGATATAGAGATGTTTAGATAAATAGATGCTACTCATGGTACGTTTTTGGAGAAGGGGGGTTTGGGGGACGGGGGTGGAGTTTGTATGCAAATGCAAAACAATATTTACATGCACACTTCTAAATGGTCGTATGGAAATATTCACCATATTTTGTACTGTCTTGTATTCACGTCTTACTGCTATAGCCTGGTAATCTGGCTGTCCTGTCAGCAGACTAACGGTTTGCAGGATGGCCCTCTGCCTTGGAAAAAACAGTGGAAGAAAGACTTGGCAAAGGTTTCAGGAGGAGCATAGGGGAGTGAGAGGGTTGACAGAACACATAACCTGTTGGGCTAGCTGCAGTAGGAAAGACAGAACATATAACCTGTTGGGCTAGCTGTAGTAGGAAAGACAGAACACACAACCTGTTGGGCTAGCTGCAGTAGGAAAGAGAACACACAACCTGTTGGGCTAGCTGCAGTAGGAAAGAGAACACACAACCTGTTGGGCTAGCTGCAGTAGGAAAGAGAACACACAACCTGTTGGGCTAGCTGCAGTAGGAAAGAGAACACACAACCTGTTGGGCTAGCTGTAGTAGGAAAGAGAACACACAACCTGTTGGGCTAGCTGTAGTAGGAAAGAGAACACACAACCTGTTGGGCTAGCTGTAGTAGGAAAGAGAACACACAACCTGTTGGGCTAGCTGCAGTAGGAAAGAGAACACACAACCTGTTGGGCTAGCTGTAGTAGGAAAGAGAACACACAACCTGTTGGGCTAGCTGTAGTAGGAAAGAGAACACACAACCTGTTGAGCTAGCTGTAGTAGGAAAGAGAACACACAACCTGTTGGGCTAGCTGTAGTAGGAAAGACAGAACACACAACCTGTTGGGCTAGCTGCAGTAGGAAAGACAGAACACACAACCTGTTGGGCTAGCTGTAGTAGGAAAGAGAACACACAACCTGTTGGGCTAGCTGTAGTGAGAAAAGAGAACACACAACCTGTTGGGCTAGCTGTAGTAGGAAAGACAGAATACACAACCTGTTGTGCTAGCTGTAGTAGGAAAGAGAACACACAACCTGTTGGGCTAGCTGTAGTAGGAAAGACAGAACACACAATCTGTTGTGCTAGCTGCAGTAGAAAAGAGAACACACAACCTGTTGTGCTAGCTGTAGTAGGAAAGACAGAACACACAACCTGTTGGGCTAGCTGTAGTAGGAAAGAGAACACACAACCTGTTGTGCTAGCTGTAGTAGGAAAGACAGAACACACAACCTGTTGGGCTAGCTGTAGTAGGAAAGAGAACACACAACCTGTTGGGCTAGCTGTAGTAGGAAGGACAGAACACACAACCTGTTGTGCTAGCTGTAGTAGGAAAGAGAACACACAACCTGTTGGGCTAGCTGCAGTAGGAAGGACAGAACACACAACCTGTTGGGCTAGCTGTAGTAGGAAAGAGAACACACAACCTGTTGGGCTAGCTGCAGTAGGAAAGAGAACACACAACCTGTTGGGCTAGCTGCAGTAGGAAAGAGAACACACAACCTGTTGTGCTAGCTGCAGTAGGAAAGACAGAACACACAACCTGTTGGGCTAGCTGTAGTAGGAAAGACAGAACACACAACCTGTTGGGCTAGCTGTAGTAGGAAAGACAGAATACACAACCTGTTGTGCTAGCTGTAGTAGGAAAGAGAACACACAACCTGTTGGGCTAGCTGCAGTAGGAAAGAGAACACACAACCTGTTGGGCTAGCTGTAGTAGGAAAGAGAACACACAACCTGTTGGGCTAGCTGTAGTAGGAAAGACAGAACACACAACCTGTTGGGCTAGCTGTAGTAGGAAAGACAGAACACACAACCTGTTGGGCTAGCTGTAGTAGGAAAGACAGAACACACAACCTGTTGGGCTAGCTGTAGTAGGAAAGAGAACACACAACCTGTTGGGCTAGCTGTAGTAGGAAAGAGAACACACAACCTGTTGGGCTAGCTGCAGTAGGAAAGAGAACACACAACCTGTTGTGCTAGCTGTAGTAGGAAAGAGAACACACAACCTGTTGGGCTAGCTGTAGTAGGAAAGAGAACACACAACCTGTTGGGCTAGCTGTAGTAGGAAACACAGAACACACAACCTGTTGGGCTAGCTGCAGTAGGAAAGAGAACACACAACCTGTTGGGCTAGCTGTAGTAGGAAAGAGAACACACAACCTGTTGGGCTAGCTGTAGTAGGAAAGAGAACACACAACCTGTTGGGCTAGCTGTAGTAGGAAAGACAGAACACACAACCTGTTGGGCTAGCTGTAGTAGGAAAGACAGAACACACAACCTGTTGGGCTAGCTGCAGTAGGAAAGACAGAACACACAACCTGTTGGGCTAGCTGTAGTAGGAAAGACAGAACACACAACCTGTTGGGCTAGCTGTAGTAGGAAAGAGAACACACAACCTGTTGGGCTAGCTGTAGTAGGAAAGAGAACACACAACCTGTTGGGCTAGCTGCAGTAGGAAAGAGAACACACAACCTGTTGTGCTAGCTGTAGTAGGAAAGAGAACACACAACCTGTTGGGCTAGCTGCAGTAGGAAAGACAGAACACACAACCTGTTGGGCTAGCTGTAGTAGGAAAGACCGAACACACAACCTGTTGGGCTAGCTGTAGTAGGAAAGAGAACACACAACCTGTTGGGCTAGCTGCAGTAGGAAAGAGAACACACAACCTGTTGTGCTAGCTGTAGTAGGAAAGAGAACACACAACCTGTTGGGCTAGCTGCAGTAGGAAAGACAGAACACACAACCTGTTGGGCTAGCTGCAGTAGGAAAGACAGAACACACAACCTGTTGGGCTAGCTGTAGTAGGAAAGACAGAACACACAACCTGTTGGGCTAGCTGTAGTAGGAAAGAGAACACACAACCTGTTGGGCTAGCTGTAGTAGGAAAGAGAACACACAACCTGTTGGGCTAGCTGTAGTAGGAAAGAGAACACACAACCTGTTGGGCTAGCTGTAGTAGGAAAGACAGAACACACAACCTGTTGGGCTAGCTGTAGTAGGAAAGACAGAACACACAACCTGTTGGGCTAGCTGCAGTAGGAAAGACAGAACACACAACCTGTTGGGCTAGCTGTAGTAGGAAAGAGAACACACAACCTGTTGGGCTAGCTGTAGTAGGAAAGAGAACACACAACCTGTTGGGCTAGCTGCAGTAGGAAAGAGAACACACAACCTGTTGTGCTAGCTGTAGTAGGAAAGAGAACACACAACCTGTTGGGCTAGCTGTAGTAGGAAAGACAGAACACACAACCTGTTGGGCTAGCTGTAGTAGGAAAGACAGAACACACAACCTGTTGGAATAGCTGCAGTTTGAAAGACAGTATACAGATAAAGAAAGAAATGTGTAAATCATTCTAGAAGTCCCGCATTATTAGTTTCTAAAGACAGTTGAAAGTCAATGGGGCCAACTGACAGACAACAGAAAAGATAAATGTAACAATTTGTCAAAATAAAAAACCATGTAGATGTTTTGGAAAATTATTACCCAACGTCTATTTTGATTTAATTATGTCGATGTGGAGTCACTGAGAACGATTGATCTATTTGACACATAGTGAATAGAAAACACAAAGCAAGGGAAGATCACAACATGACTGAGTATCCTTTAAGTTTTCACATACCACAGTCTCAATATCACTCTCCACTCAAAATTGGGACTTTATACCAATAAGCATGTAGGTACTACTTCCATACTACCGCTACGGACCTACTTATCGTACCCCCATTTGGGAATTTAACTTTATTAACAGTATAATTTCTGAGGGGGGGAAAAAACAAAAGCAGGAAGAAGCTGAGAGAGTTGGAGGACTTGCCTTCTTCTTCTGTGGTGGGTTGCTGGTGTGGTGGGGTGGCGTACCGCCGTCCGGGTAGCAACCGCCATAGTGCGGCTCGCTGTAGGGCGACAGCGAGCCAGGCCCCGCCTCAGCCAGGATCCCCTGGCCACTCACGGCGCTGTAGAAGGACTCGGCCGGGGAGTAGCTGCCCTCTGATTGGCTGAGGCGCCTGTCAGTGGGGGCAGCGGGGGCAGGGTTGCCCAGGTTAGCGTTGAGCGGGGAGCAGGTGTAGATGAGGTTGAACTCCGTCCTGAAGCTCTGCTCTCTGGCCTGCTGGGCCGACTCGGACGGGGTACCCGGCGCCAAGGGAGTGAGCGGCCCCTGTGTGTCAGGAGGATGAGGCCCCGTTGCCGAGAGGAGAGTGAAGTCGTCTGACATGGCGGGCACAGGGCTCTCCAGGCCCGAGGAGAGGGAGAGGTCGGGAAACTGCAGGGCGCAGCGCTGGGCGTCAAAGTCTGGCCGGAGGCACGGCTATAGGTGGAGCAGAGGAGGAGAACAGAGTTACAAGATAAACCCTGCAACACAAAACTGCCCTCACCGGACCCTGTGTTCCCTGTCCCGTGAGACTAAAGCGAATACCATCTAGCCCTGGCTTCAGTGCTCTGACAGCTGATCTGGGTCTGTGAGTGCCTACCTCTGGAGAGATGGACCCCGGCCTGTGCACAGGAGAGGCCTCTGGAGACGATATGTTCTGGATGGGTAGGAGAGGGGGAGAGAGACGTAAAACACCACTACAAACAGATAGGTAGTACAGTGAAAACAACCATGCATATGCACTGTAGTTCACAATGCTGAAGTTTCATGTTCTTGTGGCCCATCGACTGTGTGTGGTTTTGTATGTGTGTGTGTGTGTATTTCAGTATGTCATATTTGTGTGTGTGTTTTCTAGGGGTGTTCTCCGTGTCCCCGGTACCTCAAACTGCAGTGGCGTGTTGCAGCGGCTGGTGGGCAGCGAGGGCAGCGGTGAGTAGCCATTGGACAGCCGGTGCTCCTCGTCGCCGTAGCGACCTAGCATCGCGGCGCCGGCGTAGGAGGCAGGGCTGAGCACGGGGTGGTCTGAGGGCAGTGGGGGCGTGATGGGCAACAGGGGCCGCAGAAGCAGACTGTGTTCTTCTGAGCCGGGCAGCGGTGGAGCCGCCTCCGGGCCGTAGATGGACCACCGCTTCTTGGGGGGTGCCGCCAGTTCTTTTTAGCGCGAGCGGAAAGAAAGCAACAGCGTTTGATTATCTGCTGTGACAGGTGTCAGCATATGCCGATGATTAAAAGGATCTTCATTTGGGGTTAGGTTCATTAAAAATTAGATGATGTGTGTGGTTGACTAATTAGGACAAAGTAGGTAAAACAATAGATTAATAACCAATGTTGAATTAACATTTATTATTAGATCATATTGGCATAACCTCCAACTTCAAGACTACTATACCAGACCTGTGTTCAAAAAACTATTTTAAATCCTTTCAAATATTGTAGCTGTGCTTGATTGAGCTTGCCTGTTGCAGTGGAACCAATAGAAAAGTCCCAAAAGTGCAAACCCAGCCCACCTGGCAGGCTAAAGCGAATGCTTAATGTATTTGAAAGATGGAACCAATAGAAAAGTCCCAAAAGTGCAAACCCAGCCTATAGCGAATTCTCAATGTATTTGAAAGATTTCGGACAGTATTTGAAACCAGGTCTATACTAGATTAGAAACACTACTAGACTTGTTAGTAGACAGTGAACAGAGTAAAAAGTGGTAGATACCGGCTTTGAAAGGGTTGGGGGTGGAGCTGCTGCTGTTACTTTGGTGAGAGGAGGTGGACTCGGTGCCGTCCTCCAGGCCCCCCGAGCAAAGCCCGCTCTCGTCCTGGGCTTGTTGGATCCATCTCTGAACATAGGATAGATACAAACAGATGTAGGCCTGAGACAATATACCAACAATCTATCTAATTTATATAGGGAAGTGAACAAGTGCACACTTTAGTGGACAGGAGAGATTATTTGGATGCATCCACTTCCATCAGCCCCTTCCTTCTCGAGCACCTGCTACATATCACACTACATTTCCCATCTACCCCTATTCTCCATTGAACCCAAACCCCACAACTCTCCCCTCTTTCTCTCTACACTGGTACCTTCTTGAAGGAGCCGTAGCTGGCGTCCACGCTGACGGGCCGGCGCCGGCGCTCGGGGTTGAAGGGCGAGCCGAAGCGTACGTAGTGCTTGGGCGCTGTGCAGATGAGTGGCGAGGCCGCCAGGCCCGGCAGCATGTTGAGTGTGGTGGCCAGCACTGTGGGGTCGGTGGTGATGCGCAGCTGCCGCTCCACTGTGGGCACCTCCTGCTGGGCCACCTTGTCCAGCACCTTGTCGTTCAGCCACTCTGTCACCAGATACTAGAGGGTGGGGGGAGACTTTTTAGTGACAAATTGTCAAGTTTTTGTATGACATTTGTATTGTTTTGATATTAGCCTATAAATCTGTAATTCAGCAAGGAAAAATAGGTTCTTAACCTCAAAAGAGTTATCCTGGTTCAATAAATAATAATGATTAAATCCCCAAAAAGGTGGTTGGAAGCCAGACCCATCCCGCTCACCTTCTTGGTCTTGGGCAGGCTGCGCAGGATGCCCTTGTTCAGAGCACTCAGGCCTTCTCCGTCTAAGACCTGCCCGGCTCCCAGTGCTCCGTCCACCAGCCCCAGCTCTGAACCGGAGGCCCTCAGGGGGCTTTCCTGCACCTCAGCCGACGCCCCCTGCTCCAGGGCCGCCTGCTGCTGGGCCAGGGCCTGCCGCTGGCGCCGGGCGCGCTGCGACGAGCTGGAGCGGTAGCGCGAGATACGGCTCTTAGGCCGGGGCTTGGAGGAGCGGGCCGGGGGAGGCTTGGGGGGTGCGAGGGGTTCCGGGAGGGGAGCGGCAGACGCCTGGGCCTTGTCTGCGTCGGCTGCTGAGGAGGGTTCCTGGAGACCGAGAGGGAGATTCTGTTAGGGGATAAATATTGAAATTGAACATAAAGTTGAAAAAGAATGTGGCGCTAAGGGGGGAGGAAAGTCCGACTCACAGTGGCGTAGGTTGCACGGCGGGTGCTTATCCCCACCCCTGCTTGGATGCCCCCCGTGGGGTTGCCTCTGCTCCACTCCTCGGACTCCAGGCTCTCATGTTTGGCCTGATCTATGCCCCCTGTGGTAGATGTCCTCTTCTACAGCGACAGAGAGGGTGGATTACGAACTGAAGACTAATACTACAATTCCATAATATTACAGTGGGTTGGTCAGTGTGACAGGAAATGATGTCAGAGCGGTGATGTAGGCAGCACATACCTGTCTACTGGAGATGAGGACTCCGTTCTCTTCCAGCTCGCCCTCCTCTCCTTCCTCCTGCTTGAGGAGTCCCTCCTGCAACACACATGCACAGACACATTACTTTCTGAATGTTAAATGTCGTACATTTTCATTGCACAGTGCACACACACCAGTGTGTCTTAGTGGGACAGCACCACATTCCATTACAAACTGCCACACACACACACCTCAACGTTAACTGTACACTTACACACACACACAAGTGTCTTTGCACCAAGATTCACACACACCTCGATATCACTGTTGCCCAGGCTGGCGTTGCCCTGCAGAGTCTCCCGGACCTCGCCACTCTCCTCGGGCGGCTGGTTACTGTCGTCCGACATCCCTTCCATCTCTCTTCTCCGGGCCTTCCGCCGCCGCGTCTCCGCCCCAGTGTGCCCCGGGAGCTGGGAGGGCGGGGGCAGCAACCCCGTGCCGGGGCAGAGTAGGGTCTCGCGCGGGTTCAGATTATGCTTCTGCACAGGGCAGTTCTGCTGGTTGCCCTTGTGGCAGGCGCAGTCCACCTTATAGTTACTGTAATAATGATAATACATAGGATTTTCATCACACTTTTCTGAACCCCAAAGATGCTGCTGTAGGGTCGAGACACAGGCGAGAGAAACAGTCTTTTGTGCCATTTGTTACAACTGCTGATGTAAAAAAGGCTTTTATAGATACCACTGATTCATTGATACTGACCAGCTATTGAACTCGTAGTCAAAGCTGATGGTGACCTCGGCGTCCCTGGTGATTTGCGTGACAGCGTAGACACAGAGGTGGATCATGCCCTCGGCGATCATATGCCGAACCTGGAGAGGAAACAGAAGGCTAGTCTTCTATCAAGGAGATGGAAACATAACTGTATCCATTTCCCTCTAGAAGGGTGCGTCTCAATAGTCTTAAGTGGCCTGCTCTCCTAATCTCCTTTCCTTCATCTACGCTGACGTCAGAGATCTGGACAGGTGAGACCTACATCTGCATTGCTTGCTGTTTGGGGTTTTAGGCTGGGTTTCTGTACAGCACTTTGTGACATCTGCTGATGTAAAAAAAGGCCTTTTTAAATACATTTGATTGATTGACTGACCTAAATTCACCTGACCTGAGACTTCAAATGAGTGCTGTGAACTAAGGACCGGAGATGAGGAGAGGGAGACGATTGAGATGCATCCAATGCCTTTATTGAAGAAAACAAACTAACAAAACCAAGATGGCTGACCTCTGCGTTGGGCGTACAGGACCTCCGGATGAAGCGTGCATCATTCCCAAACGTCCGCGCGTCCACGCACATCTCCACCTCGTTGAATTTGGAGTAGAACAGCACGAAGGGGTAGGGCCTAAAACAAAAGTCAAAATAATGTCAAACTTGCCATTTTTGCATAAGATTTTACAGTGCTAGTATGTTTATTCTGAATACAGCCTACATTTCCTCCATAAAACATTTTTAAAACACTGGTGCAGTTTAACACAATTCCTCCACAGCGTATGAATATTTCACCTTATTTCAGAGAATGCATACTTTTTGAAGAAGTGTCCGTTGACCTCAAACTGCTGTTTCAGCATGACCTTGCCCCGGTACTCGATGATCAGGGTATCTGGCTCTAGATCCCTTGCCGCCCGCAGGATCTTCCTGTGGTTCTGCATGCGCGTCACCCGCGCCAGCTGTAACTGCATCTGAGAGCCCAGCACCGTATTGTTGCACGCCAGCTCTGTGCGGTTAATTGTGTCCATGGTGTCCGCCGAGGCGTTGACCTGGGCCGGTGAGGTTGCCTCACTCACCACGCCCTCGGCGGTAACGGCACGGTGCAGCTGGAGCAGTGTCTGGATGTCAGCGCTGTACTGGTTGGCTGTAGCCTCCTCGTACTGGTCCGTCCACTGGCGGATGCGGCTCTCCCAGCCCTCCGCTGTAGTCTCGTCCACCGCGCTGGCCTCCGTGGTGGAGTTCTGGGGGAGGGTGGGAGGAGAGTTTTTCCTTCAGAGCCGTGTCGTGTTAAAAATAAATGAACTTATTTCAGGTCTACAACATGTGTTTCTTCTTGCTTTGGAGCCATACTATGTGAAAGTGCTTAGAGATGCATGGGTTATCATGGGTGGGAGGCTGGGTAATGCACTGTGCTCTAGATCACCTGCACCGTATCATAACAAGGTTATGGGTGTCTTTGTGTTATGCTCAATGGAACATAGGTCACAATGGATTCCTGGTGCGACACAAAGTGGCACTGATGACAACATTTGGTCTTTCTTCACCGTATACACTAATGCTGTGAAGTTGAAATGTGTAGTAGTATACATTGATATATAACTAAACAGAAGATCCTCAGGATTTTCATTAATCTTACCTTCATCCTCATGGATTTTCTAGAACCCTCTCTGAAGGCCTGTAAAGACAGATAGTGTTGTTTACTCACAACGTTTAGAGAGTCTCCTACTCACAACCTTCAGACAACGTTTCAGAGTCCACTCAACTTTTACATAAAGTTTCAGTCTACTTAAAACATTTACACAAAGTTTAAGAGAGTCTGTATTCAACGTTTAGACATTTCAGAGTTTAATCTAAATAATGTACCAAAAATAACTATTTTTGCTTCTAGAAAAAGAGTGCAACTCCTCTCTTGGCCTCTAGAGGTCTATAATAGGCATATTCAATAGGGGTGTGCCAAGTAGTCCGACAAAAAACAGATATGGGACATTTTCCTGATACGATTTTTACTTCATAATTACCTGTGATCAAAAAAAAAAATGTTCAATGTGAGGTGCTACATGGTCTAAATAACTCAACTGGCTAGTTTGCCTGTCTGTAAAAAGGGCGGGCGGGCTGTACGTTGACCCTAGTGCTCCGATTGGATAGAGCGAAGCTGTATTTCTCCGTCCACAGCAAACTTGTCTTCCCGCTGCAAGTTGAGGACACACACCCCTCCGTGCGCTGCTCCTAATCTGCAGCTTTTTTGGTCTATAAACGTGCAGGGAGATCTACTTAGGCATATAAAAATATATATATTTTTAATCTGATCACGAGTATCATTACACATACGATTACGAATATGCGTACGGCCAGATCGGCACAACCCTAATATTCAGCCTTCTCAGCTAGTTAAACAGGAAACTCTGCCATCTTGGTCCTCTTACTACCAGCGAGTTCTGCATTGGCACACTCGGCCCCTTTTCCAACTTTGCTCACGTGACATTTGGCAATTTTCCCCACACTATCGCAGTCTTTAGCTAGGACACTCTACCCCTGCATTTAGCCCACCTGGCGGCTGGCACCTTCCACTATCACTACATTCAGCACATTTGGCACTTTTGCCTGGCATGCCTCGCATTTAGCGCACACATGGGACTCTTTGCAGTGCTAATTGAGCTCATTTTAGGGATGTGTCCTCACTTCCTGGTCCCTACCTTGATCTTCTTGGCCTTGGGCACTCCGCGGGCCTTCTCCGTGCTCTTCTTCCTCTTCTTGGACTTGTTCCGCTTGACGCGGTTGACAGTGAGCGTGATGCTGGTGGGCGTGTGTTGCGTTGCCGTGTAGGACACTGTGGCGGGCGACACCTCCTCGTCGCCGCTCTCCGTGGCACTGCTCTCGCCCACTGGAAATACAAGAAGAGACGGACTTGAGCATGCGCAGGTACGCAGCAAACTTCCTATCCACCTGGGTCCACCAACAGTAAAGGGCTTGGTTTCCTGGACTAATATTAAACCTGGTCCTGGACTGAACACACCAAGACAGTCATGAAGAGGGCACGACAAAGCCTATTCCCCTTCAGGAGACTGAAAAGATTTGGCATGGGTCCCCAGATCCTCAAAAAGTTATACAGCCGCACCATCGAGAGCATCCTGACTGGTTGCATCACTGCCTGGTATGGCAACTGCTCAGCCTCTGACCGCAAGGCACTACAGAGGGTAGTGCGTACGGCCCAGTATATCACTGGGGCCAAGCTTCCTGCCATCCAGGACCTCTATACCAGGTGGTGTCAGAGGAAGGCCCTCAAAATTGTCAAAGACTCCAGCCACCCTAGTCATAGACTGTTCTCTCTGCTACCGCACGGCAAGCGGTACCGGAGCGCCAATTCTAGGTCCAAAAGGCTTCTTAACAGCTTCTACCCCCAAGACTCCTGAACAGCTAATCATGGCTATCCGGACTATTTGCATTGCCCCCCCCCCCCTTTTTTTACGCTGCTGCTACTCTGTTTATTATCTATGCATAGTCACTTTAACTCTACCCACATGTACATATTACCTCAACTAACCGGTGCCCCCGCACACTGACTCTGTACCGGTACCCCCTGTATATAACCTCCCTACTGTTATTTTATTTCACTGCTGCTCTATAATTATTTGATTTTTTACTTAACCAACAATGCAGTTTTAAGAAAAAAAAGTGTTAAGGGCTTGTAAGTAAGCATTTCACTGTAAGGTACACCTGTTGTATTCGGCACATGTGGCAAATAAAATGTGACTTGATTTGATTTGATTTGATAAGCTATTTCAATAGAGATTTTCTTTTGAGCTTTTTAGTCCAGGACTACCCTTAATCTGTGTCCAGGAAAACTGGCCCATGGAGTTTACATGAGGTTACGGGGCGGCAGGTAGCTTAGTGGTTAAGAGCGTTGTGCCAGTAACCGAAAGGTCGCTGGTTCTAATCCCTGAGCCGACTAGGTGAAAAATCTGACGATGTACCCTTGAGCAAGGCACTTAACCCTAATTGCTCATGTAAGTCACTCTGGATAAGAGCGTCTGCTAAATGACTAAAATGTAAATGTAAAATGTTAAGTTGAGGCCAATTGGCAAAATGTATGTACGTACTGCCAAAGCATTAATGTTGTGGCTGTATGCATGTTCCATACTTGGAAGACAGACATTGAGATGTATGTTATGCAGTCTGTGTCAAGTACCCTTCACAATACCTGATACATTTTCTGGTTTCCTGCGTTGGCCGTACAGTCCTTTCCTCCTGTCCAGCCCCCTGAAATCACAGAAATAAGAATATTACATCCAGGAAATTGCAGATCTTCTATATCAATATATGACTTATACTATGTATGTGTACTCATGCAAGACAAATAGAATTGGTGACACACAAATACAGCCAACATGTATAAAATCACCCGGCACTTCTACACATCAACAGAGTGTACTCGGGAAGGCGTTCTCTCACCTGCAGCTCTCGCACTTGATGAGGAAGCCATCCTGCGTCAGGCTGCAGTGGCACCAGCTGGCCACAGCCCCGTCCTCCTCCGACGAGCTGTCGCTGTCGGCCGAGTTCTCCTCCTGGCCGCCATTGGTGGCGTTGTCATGGTAGCGGGAGGCGGGGCCGCGCGCCACGCCATTGAGCTCCATGCGGGGAATGATGGTTTGGGAGAGCGGGGAGGCGGGTGGGGTGGGGGGAGGGGGTGCACCATAGTTGTGATCCTGACAACACACAACGGAAGACTGTTGCATCTTCAAACAACGGGCGTTCAGGAAGAGGAAACGGAAAATGGAAGACGAATGAAAATGAGGACAAACCAAATGGTACGTGACAATACAACCTTTTAGCTGGAAACACAAGGCGGCGCTGTGTGAACGTGTCAAGCAGCTTTAGAGAGTTCCAACATTGAGCTGACTTTATTTGGTTTGGTTTGTCGACTTAACCGTGTTGTGAGGGATAATCCTTCCTCTCTGACGTAAGATTTCACATGCAACAGTACTGGCTTTACATGCTCTCACACTGACTAATTCATTTAGTTTTCTGCAAAAAGTCCACAAGGGACATCTTATATAAATAGGACTTGACCGAAATATTGATAACTAAGTATATAATAGAGACTGGCCTATAATTACATAAAAGGTTGATATCTAAGTATAGAACAGAGACTGGCCTATAATTACATTGAAGGTTGATATCTAAGTATAGAACAGAGACTGGCCTATAATTACATTGAAGGTTGATATCTAAGTATAGAACAGAGACTGGCCTATAATTACATTGAAGGTTGATATCTACGTATAGAACAGAAACTGGCCTATAATTACATTGAAGGTTGATATCTAAGTATAGAACAGAGACTGGCCTATAATTACATTGAAGGTTGATATCTAAGTATAGAACAGAGACTGGCCTATAATTAGATGGAAGGTTGATATCTACGTATAGAACAGAGACTGGCCTATAATTAGATGGAAGGTTGATATCTAAGTATAGAACAGAGACTGGCCTATAATTAGATGGAAGGTTGATATCTAAGTATAGAACAGAGACTGGCCTATAATTAGATGGAAGGTTGATATCTAAGTATAGAACAGAGACTGGCCTATAATTAGATGGAAGGTTGATATCTAAGTATAGAACAGAGACTGGCCTATAATTAGATGGAAGGTTGATATCTACGTATAGAACAGAGACTGGCCTATAATTAGATGGAAGGTTGATATCTAAGTATAGAACAGAGACTGGCCTATAATTAGATTGAAGGTTGATATCTACGTATAGAACAGAGACTGGCCTATAATTAGATGGAAGGTTGATATCTACGTATAGAACAGAGACTGGCCTATAATTAGATGGAAGGTTGATATCTAAGTATAGAACAGAGACTGGCCTATAATTAGATGGAAGGTTGATATCTAAGTATAGAACAGAGTCTGGCCTATAATTAGATGGAAGGTTGATATCTACGTATAGAACAGAGACTGGCCTATAATTAGATGGAAGGTTGATATCTACGTATAGAACAGAGACTGGCCTATAATTAGATGGAAGGTTGATATCTACGTATAGAACAGAGACTGGCCTATAATTACATTGAAGGTTGATATCTACGTATAGAACAGAGACTGGCCTATAATTAGATGGAAGGTTGATATCTACGTATAGAACAGAGACTGGCCTATAATTAGATGGAAGGTTGATATCTACGTATAGAACAGAGACTGGCCTATAATTAGATGGAAGGTTGATATCTAAGTATAGAACAGAGACTGGCCTATAATTAGATGGAAGGTTGATATCTAAGTATAGAACAGAGACTGGCCTATAATTAGATGGAAGGTTGATATATACGTATAGAACAGAGACTGGCCTATAATTAGATGGAAGGTTGATATCTAAGTATAGAACAGAGACTGGCCTATAATTAGATTGAAGGTTGATATCTACGTATAGAACAGAGACTGGCCTATAATTAGATGGAAGGTTGATATCTACGTATAGAACAGAGACTGGCCTATAATTAGATGGAAGGTTGATATCTACGTATAGAACAGAGACTGGCCTATAATTAGATGGAAGGTTGATATCTACGTATAGAACAGAGACTGGCCTATAATTAGATTGAAGGTTGATATCTACGTATAGAACAGAGACTGGCCTATAATTAGATTGAAGGTTGATATCTACGTATAGAACAGAGACTGGCCTATAATTAGATGGAAGGTTGATATCTACGTATAGAACAGAGACTGGCCTATAATTAGATGGAAGGTTGATATCTACGTATAGAACAGAGACTGGCCTATAATTAGATGGAAGGTTGATATCTAAGTATAGAACAGAGACTGGCCTATAATTAGATGGAAGGTTGATATCTACGTATAGAACAGAGACTGGCCTATAATTAGATGGAAGGTTGATATCTACGTATAGAACAGAGACTGGCCTATAATTAGATGGAAGGTTGATATCTACGTATAGAACAGAGACATAGAGATAGAGAGAGAGAGCTGTGTACTCACAGTATATGGTAGTCCCCGATACCCATAACGGTGTGCACTCCCACAGTTGTGGTTGGGGTAGTTTTTCTCGTTCACGGCAGGACTTGCTTCCACTGACTCAGGGCTGAGAGAGAGAGAGCGAGTGAGAGAGTAGGAGAAATGTAGAGGAGTTAATGATAGAAAGACAACCAGAGATAGGGACAAGTTACAATAAACATTTTATCTAGAAAGACTACACACTTAGCTTAAATACGGTGAAAGCCATTTTTCAACCACTTATACAGCAGCTAAGCTTGGTCATATTCATTAGGCACCAAATGGACTGAAACAGGGAAGGACAACCTAAACTTGTCCAATAAGACATGCTAGTTTATCTTCGCAAAACGCTCTGCTATAGTGTGTCCTGCTGAATAAAGCCCTTTTTTAGAGGGTTGCAGCATTAACCTGCTTGTAAACAAGTGTGAAATCTACCAGGCCTGTTCTGTACACTAGATGGCACCACAGCCCAAAACATCCCCCGAGAGCCAAGGGAAGCCTGGGAGAATGATGCCCATTCGGGAAATGGAATGTCGGCCACCATTATGCCTGGCTGTTATGCACCTCCCCGTTGCCCTTTAGCAGAGGTCTCGGTGGGAGAGGAAAACAACCTTGCCTTTTACCTAACAACTACAGTCCTGGTGCACGTAGCACTGCCAAACTATCAACTGTCAGAACGCTCCATCTCAAACAAGAAAATATTACATCCCGGCGGGAGATTTTTTTGTAAATGTCGATCGTGTCTGCTTTCTGTTTCTCATTGTTTTCATGTGAAGTGAAATCCCCCTGAGTCAGGTTGGGTGAAGAAGAGTATGGGGAAGGAGGCCTGATCCAGCTACATTCCATAGAAGCTCAGTCATCGGTCTCACCGACAGTGAAGCAGCAGTGCTGGGTTCAGGTCCATTTCCCTGTGGTGTCCGGGGACATTTCCTCATACAGGGTTTAGCAGAACAATGGACTGTTGGGCTCCTATTTCAATACTTGTCTGATTTAGCCTTGGCATCATCACTATTCAGTTACAGTATGTGATGTAATGGGTGGTTGAGTGCATCAGTGCAAGGTTTTTCCACCTTGTTTCTCTTTACAATGCAAGAGAGAGAGAAAGAGAGGCTTTCACCATAGTTGACAAGTCTATTTCTAGGAGGTGACGAAGGATGCGCGTCCTCCTCACCCCACACCTCCCCCCGCCCGTGGTACTCACTCTGATCCAGCAGCCATATCTGAGTAGGACGTTTCTGGTGTGGTGACTCCCAGCGCGATTACTATGCTCATGACTTCCCGCACAGCGATGCGCAGGGAGGAGGGGAACGGGGGAGGGAGGAGGGAGGGGAGGGGAGGGGGGAGGGGGGGGGGGGGGGGGGGAGAGGGGATCACGGGGTCTGAACTGCAGCGACAGACCACTCCAGGGGAGGGGTGCCGCAAAGCCGCAGCCGACGGCTCACGGACATGGGGAGAACTGGGGGGGGGGGGAGAGAGAGAGAGAGAGAGAGAGAGAGAGAGAGAGAGAGAGAGAGAGAGAGAGAGAGAGAGAGAGAGAGAGAGAGAGAGAGAGAGAGAGAGAGAGAGAGAGAGAGAGAGAGAGAGAGAGAGAGAGAGAGAGAGAGAGAGAGAGAGAGAGGTAATTAGTGAGACAACATCACCTACAAAACACACACCTACACACGCACATAGGGCTGGTACAATTTAACAGACGGTTATGGATGAAGACCGTCATGAAAATAAACTAACCGTAAACATAAATAAATAATACATGTGTGGAATGAACAGCTGCCTGAAGATGGAACACCCAGGCATTCGGCTGCCTGAAGATGGAACACCCAGGCATTCGGCTGCCTGAAGATGGAACACCCAGGCATTCGGCTGCCTGAAGATGGAACACCCAGGCATTCGGCTGCCTGAAGATGGAACACCCAGGCATTCGGCTGACTGAAGATGGAACACCCAGGCATTCGGCTGCCTGAAGATGGAACACCCAGGCATTCGGCTGCCTGAAGATGGAACACCCAGGCATTCGGTTGACTGAAGATGGAACACCCAGGCATTCGGCTGCCTGAAGATGGAACACCCAGGCATTCGGCTGCCTGAAGATGGAACACCCAGGCATTCGGCTGCCTTAAGATGGAACACCCAGGCATTCGGCTGACTGAAGATGGAACACCCAGGCATTCGGCTGACTGAAGATGGAACACCCAGGCATTCGGCTGACTGAAGATGGAACACCCAGGCATTCGGCTGACTGAAGATGGAACACCCAGGCATTCGGCTGACTGAAGATGGAACACCCAGGCATTCGGCTGACTGAAGATGGAACACCCAGGCATTCGGCTGACTGAAGATGGAACACCCAGGCATTCGGCTGACTGAAGATGGAACACCCAGGCATTCGGCTGACTGAAGATGGAACACCCAGGCATTCGGCTGACTGAAGATGGAACACCCAGGCATTCGGCTGACTGAAGATGGAACACCCAGGCATTCGGCTGACTGAAGATGGAACACCCAGGCATTCGGCTGACTGAAGATGGAACACCCAGGCATTCGGCTGACTGAAGATGGAACACCCAGGCATTCGGCTGACTGAAGATGGAACACCCAGGCATTCGGCTGACTGAAGATGGAACACCCAGGCATTCGGCTGACTGAAGATGGAACACCCAGGCATTCGTGCGGTTGAGTCCGTTTCTGCTGTAACATGGACTGGACTCTCCAACTTGATGAAACCGTTGCTCCTTGCTGAAACAAGCAAGGTTTTGTAGCAAACAAGTTCTCAGTTGTCTAGGCAACTTCCCCCTCCCTGCAGCAGCACATGCAGTCAGGAGCGGAGGAGAGCGTCTTCCATGACCGTCACAGCCATACACGCACACAACTAAACACACACACACACCTAAAACACACACACACACCTAAACACACACTCCTAGACCCACCTAGACCACACACAAAGTAACAAGTGAAGAGTCAGCAAACACACTTCTGACCCTATGAACCTGAGGGAGATGGGTAAAGCACCAGTAGGATACAGGCAGGACCTCTATGGTCAAAACACCGTTATAGTGACAAGCATAAAGCTGGGTCCCCTGCTGCTGACACACCACTGGGCCATTTCATTTGGATCCTCAATAAACTATCGTGAGTCATACGAACTCAGAGGTCATACTAAATGCTTGGGCTTATACAGTGGGGGAAAAAGGCATTTAGTCAGCCACCAATTGTGCAAGTTCTCACACTTAAAAAGATGAGAGAGGCCTGTAATTTTCATCATAGGTACACGTCAACTATGACAGACAAATTGAGAAAAGAAAATCCAGAAAATCACATTGTAGGATTTCTAATGAATTTATTTGCAAATTATGGTGGAAAATAAGTATTTGGTCACCTACAAACAAGCAAGATTTCTGGCTCTCACAGACCTGTAAGTTCTTCTTTAAGAGGCTCCTCTGTCCTCCACTCGTTACCTGTATTAATGGCACCTGTTTGAACTTGTTATCAGTATAAAAGACACCTGTCCACAACCTCAAACAGTCACACTCCAAACTCCACTATGGCCAAGACCAAAGAGCTGTCAAAGGACACCAGAAACACAATTGTAGACCTGCACCAGGCTGGGAAGACTGAATCTGCAATAGGTAAGCAGCTTGGTTTGAAGAAATCAACTGTGGGAGCAATTATTAGGAAATGGAAGACATACAAAACAACTGATAATCTCCCTCGATCTGGGGCTCCACGCAAGATCTCTCCCCGTGGGGTGAAAATGATCACAAGAACGGTGAGCAAAAATCCCAGAACCACACGGGGGGACCTAGTGAATGACCTGTAGAGAGCTGGGACCAAAGTAACAAAGCCTACCATCAGTAACACACTACGCCGCCAGGGACTCAAATCCTGCAGTGCCAGACGTGTCCCCCTGCTTAAGACAGTACATGTCCAGGCCCGTCTGAAGTTTGCTAGAGTGCATTTGGATGATCCAGAAGAGGAATGGTCAAATGAAACCAAAATATAACTTTTTGGTAAAAACTCAACTCGTCGTGTTTGGAGGACAAAGAATGCTGAGTTGCATCCAAAGAACACCATACCTACTGTGAAGCATGGGGGTGGAAACATCATGCTTTGGGGCTGTTTTTCTGCAAAGGGACCAGGACGACTAATCCTTGTAAAGGAAAGAATGAATGGGGCCATGTATCGTGAGATTTTGAGTGAAAACCTCCTTCCATCAGCAAGGGCATTGAAGATGAAACGTGGCTGGGTCTTTCAGCATGACAATGATCCCAAACACACCTCCCGGGCAACGAAGGAGTGGCTTCATAAGAAGCATTTCAAGGTCCTGGAGTGGCCTAGCCAGTCTCCAGATCTCAACCCCTTAGAAAATCTTTGGAGGGAGTTGAAAGTCTGTGTTGCCCAGCGACAGCCCCAAAATATCACTGCTCTAGAGGAGATCTGCATGGAGGAGCCCAGCGACAGCCCCAAAATATCACTGCTCTAGAGGAGATCTGCATGGAGGAATGGGCCAAAATACCAGCAACAGTGTGTGAAAACCTTGTGAAGACTTACAGAAAACGTTTGACCTGTGTCATTGCCAACAAAGGGTATATAACAAAGTATTGAGAAACTTTTGTTATTGACAAAATACTTATTTTCCACCATAATTTGTAAATAAATTCATAAAAAATCCTACAAAGTGATTTTCTGGATTTCTTTTCTCATTTTGTCTGTCATAGTTGACGTGTACCTATGATGAAAATTACAGGCCTCTCTCATCTTTTTAAGTGGGAGAACTTGCACAATTGGTGGCTGACTAAATACTTTTTCCCCCCACTGTAAGTCTCTGCGAGTCCTCGACACAACAAGCCTAAAAAGGACTACAGAGGAAGAAGCAGCAGTTCTCTGCCTCGACTAACAAAGCAACCCCACAAAAAAACAGCTGGCAAACTGCTGCTCATGTTCTGTAAGTGTGTGTAAACAATGAACGTGACTTTCAGCAGTATGAGTTGGCACCTGGGCCTTCATCTTAGACAAGCTGGATATGAATAGTAACAGCAACACGGTCAAAACTAACATCTGATACTTTAACAGCTTCGAGCCAGTGTCCATTACAAGAAGCTCTCTTTGGCATTTATTCCCGTATACACTTGCTTGCATGCACGCATAGGAACACAGTTACAAACGCATGCACAAACGCACGGGGGAAAATGTCAAAGAGCCACCTTTAATACTTCACATAGAACAAACACTATGCTGAGTCACGCAGGCTGCTCCACCTAGATTGGCCTTGTTATGGCAACAATGACTGCCAGGGGTGGACTCGGTCTGGGTCCCAAATGGCACCCTATTCCCTATATAGTGCAGTACTTTTGACCAGAGCCCGATTGGTTACTGACCATAAGCTGTGGATAAGAGGGTTTGCTAAATGACCAACATGTCAAAGTGAAAAGTAGTGCACTAAATAAGGAATAGGGTGCTATTTGGGACCCACCTCAGTCTTCCAACGCCCAGGCATATGGTGCTATATCCAGTGTGGAGAAAAACAACAGCCAGATTCTCCAGTCACCTCCACCCCCCCCAGTCATCTCCACCACCCTTCCCCTACAGTGGGAGCTCTAACTGGGCCTTTCGCTTCCTCACCAGGGGAAGTACCAAGGAGAACCAGCGGGGGCAGTGTTTGCCCAGACACACCACAAGGGTGAGTCATCACGCATTAGTCTGGTCCGGCTGTCATCTGATCCACACACGACGACAACAACTCTGGAACACTGACCAACACTCCTCCAACTCTCATCCGCCCAGCGTAGCCCAGCCACCTCGCAGGCAGGCAGGCAGGCAGGCAGGCAGCAGACTGGGGCTGCAGAAAGAGGAACCAGCCCTGGGAGCATGTGAACACAGCAGCAGAGAGAGGGAGAGGATTTGGCATAGAGCAAGGTCATCTTAAGGCCACCCACACGAACTCACGGACTCTCACACAGGCATGAAATTATGTGAACGTATTCAAATGTGCACGAGGGCGCGCACATACAGTAGCAGTCAAAGTTTGGACACACCTACTCATTCAAGGGTTTTTCTTTATTTTTACTATTTCCTACATTGTAGAATAATAGTGAAGACATCAAAACTATGAAATAACACATATGGAATCATGTAGTAACCAAAAAAGTGTTCAACAAATAAAAATATATTTGAGATTCTTCAAATAGCCACCCTTTGCCTTGATGACAGCTTTGCACACTATTGGCATTCTCTCAACCAGCATCATGAGGTAGTCACCTGGAATGCATTTCAATTACAGGAGTGCCTTGTTAAAAGTTAATTTGTGGAATTTCTTTCCTTCTTAATGCGTTTGAGCCAATCAGTTGTGTTGTGACAAGGTAGGGGGGGTATACAGAAGATAGCACTATTTGGTAAAAGACCAAGTCCTTATTATGGCAAGAACAGCTCAAAGAGAAACGACAGTCCATTATTACTTTAAGACATGAAGGTCAGTCAATACGGAACATTTCAAGAACTTTGAAAGTTTCTTCAAGTGCAGTCGCAAAAACCATCAAGCGCTATGATGAAACTGGCTCTCATGAGGACCACCACAGGAATGGAAGACCCAGAGTTACCTCTGCTGCAGAGGATACATTCATTGGAGTTACCAGCCTCAGAAATTGCAGCCCAAATAAATGATTCACAGAGTTCAAGTAACAGACACATCAACATCAACTGCTCAGAGGGGACTGTGTGAATCAGGCCTTCATGGTCGAATTGCTGCAAAGAAACCACTACTAAAGGACACCAATAATAAGAAGAGACTTGCTTGGGCCAAGAAACACAAGCAATGGACATTAGACCAGTGGAAATTTGTCCTTTGGTCTGATGAGTCCAAATTTGAGATTTTTGGTTCCAACCGCCATGTCTTTGTGAGACACGGTGTGGGTGAACGGATTATCTCCGCAATTGTATTTCCCACCGTAAAGCATGGAGGTGGTGGTGTTATGGCGCTTTGCTGGTGACACTGTCTGTGATTTAGAATTCAAGGCACACTTAACCAGCATGGCTACCACAGCATTCTGCAGCGATACGCCATCCCATCTGGTTTGGGCTTAGTGGGACTATCATTTGTTTTTCAACAGGACAATGACCCAACTCACCTCCAGGCTGTGTAAGGGATATTTGACCAAGAAGGAGAGTGATGGAGTGCTGCATCAGATGACCTGGCCTCCACAATCCCCCGACCTCAAGAGTGTTGGAAAAGCATTCTAGGTGAAGCTGGTTGAGAGAATGCCAAGAGTGTGCAAAGCTGTCATCAAGGCAAAGGGTGGCTACTTAGAAGAATCTCAAATATAAATATATTTTGATTTGTTTAACACTTTTTTGGTTAATACATTATTCCATGTGTTATTTCATAGTTTTGATGTCTTCACTATTATTCTACAATGTAAAAAATAGTAAGAATAAAGAAACACCCTTGAATGAGTATGTGTGTCCAAACTCTTGACTGGTAGTGTACATACACTGTCACACACACAAGGGAGTGGCTTTTACACGTTGTAATGCTGCCGTTAATGCAGCTAATATTGGTTTGCACAATGCCATAAAACCACAATGAAGACAATACTACACGTACTGAGATGCATGGCATTTCTGAAATGGTCCCTTAGCTACGCTAATGCTAGCATGCATGCGTTCCCTGTGCCTAGTTACCAGCATCTAGGCAACAACAATGGATTAGCTAATAGCCTAGCTCCCTCCACTAATGTCAAGGTCAGTTAACTCTGGGCAGTTTCTAGCCGGACAGTGACGACTGCAGAAAAATATGAACTCTTTCTCAGAGTGGTTGATGCCCAAAAAACAGCACTCCAGACAATTGTGGAAAGGTGTGGCCCTAGAGTCTTTTTTGTTGTCTTAATTTGTGTTGCTCCGCTACAAACTGAGAGTCAAACCTTGTGTTTGGTTTGATAATAACAATATAAAAAGTGTTTAAGGTACAGAACATGCCAATTTTACACTCCTCTTTAAATCTGTGGGACTTTGTTACTTTTCTTTTCAATAAAAGGCTAATCTTGTAAAAAATAAAGTAGGTTGTAGTCAGAAAAGCCGACCCGTATTTTGCTTGGATGTGGATTCAGTCCATCTAGTACGTACCTTCGTAAAATTGTCCTTTAGGGAAAAGTTACGTAATATGTCAAGTTATGCAAGATCACACAAAGAGTTAACAGAGTAAATGTAGACTTTCCCACAGCATATGGCCAGAGTGCCATAGAGAGAACAAGTGCTTATTAGAAACAACTTGACTGTTAGTAGTGAGACAGCTGTACAAGAGATCAATTTTTTTGACAGAAATAACTGGTTCCCTGCGAGGCCTCAAAGGGTTTACGATTGGGCCTCGTTCCAAAACAGAACCGAGAGGTAAATTCCAAAAGGGCCTCTCTTACCTCTCCCCCTTCCTCCCTCCCTTGTTCGCTCCCCCTAGCCTTGAATACCAGGCTCAAATTACCAGCGGGCTCAAAGTTTTTTCACTTCACTAGAACAGAGGCCATTTTGGAGGAGTCCATGAGGGTCCCAAAATGAACAGCACAGAGGAATCTTTTATCTCCCTCCCATCTCCTCCTGCTTCTCTCTTCGCTGCCTGTCCCTCACTCCCCTCCCTCTCGTTCACTCTCTAGACACAGTTGAGCTCTGCTAGATGCGCTTGTACCGTCTGGTTATAAATTATTTTGATTCCTTTTAATGATTTAGGTGCTTGCGTGTCCCTGGAGGGATACAGGGTACGTAAGGCATCACAAGAAGGGAGAGAGGAACCAGGATGTATACAGACAAACACACACACAGCTGAACACCTAGAAACAGCCTAGCAGGTGGAGTAAACCATGCACCCCCCCCCGCCCTACACATACTGAACACGTTTCTTACATTTGGAAATTCCCTCAGCGCTGTTTTCGGAGTGTAGGAGAAGGGGAATTGAGAGGGTGAAAACTCCTTGGGAAATGTGTTCTTCCATTTGTAAACAGTGCCACTCCCTGCCCTTGCTCTGTTGCCATTGAGGAGCATTGGTGCTGGGTTTCTGGTGCTTGCCCAATTGACAGTTAGCCTATACACAGAAGCCTAAAGCACAGAACAAATGACTGTCAAGCGACAACTTTTTGATTTGTCACCTAACAGAGAATTTCCCCCCTTCCATTGCTCAACGGATATTGCAGCCAGGGTTTTTTTTTTTTTTTTTTACTTACAGAGAGGTGTTTGTTGAAAGTATTATTTACCGTAGGGCTAGGCCTGTCTGTCGCACAGAAATCATTGTGCAAAAGACTAGAACTGAGTAGTAGGCTTACACACATCAGTGACACCCCGATGTCACCTTGTCAAGTCATGCCCCTGTTCGGGCGCCAAAGATTAGCCTACACCAACCCTCAGTCAACTCTGTCACCCCGAAACCACACCACAACGGCTGTGCGTATTCTGCAATGCCGCATTCATATTACCGACTCAAAAAAGTATGACGGGACGGCATGAAACCTCATGGGCTGGCTGGTTTGAAAAACATGCTAGCTTAAGTTCTAAAAATGTGAAACTGAATAAGTACAGAACTTTGAACCTTGGTGATGTGGATGAGGCATAAGCATTCTGTTAGCAAATTATTTTTACACCATAAACTTTGAATAGAAGCAGAAAACAATAGCCTGGCACAACGCAAGCCACTTCACACGCACAGAACGTTTGAGAAATAGACTTGAAATGACAAGCAAAACTAGTCTGGCGTTTCAATGCTTCAATGAAGTGCTGCTCCAGCACTGGGTGTAGCCTAGCAATGCATGTTTTACTGTGGGTTATTTTTAACCGCGGCTACTTGACATCAGAAAAATCAGATTCTTGCTGTCATTGTTTTATCACTATCCACTGCGTTTTTAAACTACGGCGCGAGATATGGTTTAAATGTCCCCACAAATCAGCACAATCTACTTTTTCTTCAAATTGCCATTGTCTTTAAGCTAAAATTGGGATCATGTATATTCTGCTAAGAATTTGTGGTAAGTACATGGGGCCCGCCATCTTCATGTCCCTCTGCTTTTGACCAGAATTTAAATGGAATTGACCCCAACCCTGGAGCTTACATATTGATGCACATGGTACAGGCTGAGTTGCATTGAAAGAACATGTGTGGTGGGTGATGTTAAGTTAAGAAAAATACATCAGTAATAGAACATTGATCAAAGAGGAATAGCTAGCTAGCTTCTGGGGAACTAGTAGGAAATGAAGGCCTCAATAAGAAATATTTTTCTGTTTTTGAAAAATTGTAAATAAATAAAGAGACTAAGGTTCTTGAAGCAAATCCCACACGATATTTGGCAGAAGTTGCTCGTCATTTATGCAAACCTTCCACATGAAAATAACGCTGGGGGGGAGAGAGAGAAAGTGAGAGAGATAGAAAGAGGGAGAAGGAGAAAGAGAAAGTGAAAGAAAAAGAGAGAGGAGAGAGTACAGTATGCATGATACTAGCTCCTCCATCTCTCTTATCCTCTTTGAATTTGTCACACCCGTCTGCTATACGCACAACCCAATTATTCCCCACACCGACAGTCTCCTGGTCTCACAACACAATTACAAAGCAGCAAAAACTTCTGCATCAGATAAGACCCCACCCAGCCTCCTCCTGAAAGCAACCCCCTGAAAGTAAACATGGGACACTGAGAGACGAGGTTGCGTGTTAATAATAATAATAATAATATGCCATTTAGCAGACGCTTTTATCCAAAGCGACTTACAGTCATGTGTGCATACATTTTTACGTATGGGGTGGTCCCGGGGATCGAACCCACTACCCTGGCGTTACAAGCGCCGTGCTCTACCAATTGAGCTACAGAGGACAATCTCACGAACTGAGTCCCAACCCTAATATTATTTTTAGTTAAAAATATATTTCACAACCTGATATCATGATATAGGCTAGCCCTAGTTGAGACAGCACCTCAAAGTCAAATGGCTAAACCGCGATTTCAAGTCGAATTTTGGTCAGCCATCATGTCGTCAGATCAGAACACTGCTATCATGATCTGACGGTTCTCATGCCAAGCGGTCAAGCAGCGAGAAGCGCATTGCAGCCTGCTATTAACACAACAATGTCCAGCTGTCTGAATGGACCGGGACCAGACCGGGGATGAGTGGGACACAATGGGAAAACAAAGGGGGGAGGGGTGCCATAGGAGGGGGAGGGGGAGGGGGGGCAGGCCGACAGAAGGGCCAGTTTGACACAAAATCAATCACCTGTTTCGGGAGCAAACAAACCAAGCCACTGTCCACTGGGGCAAAAGAGGAGAGGGGAAGGCCGAGGGAAAGGGATGAGATGCTGGTTTGGGTACACAACAGATCTGGGACGATAAACAGAAAATTATCGACACCGACCTTAAAGATCACTTATTGCAGGCATTTTGCTGATATCGTTCATTACGATAAGTAGCCTATACTAGAGAAATGTGAAGTTTGAAATGAAATAAGTTTGCTAATAAGGGTGATTGTTAAATGAAACAATTGATGGCTAGTAGTTTAAAGGAAAACTAAAATAAAAACTGTGGCGCACATTAATGTTATTACTAATGTTCTCGCATCAATTCAGGCAATTTATCGCCTTATGGATTTTTGTCCATATCGCCCATCTCTAGTATACAACATCTCAGTCTGACCTATCACTTTCTCTTAGCCAGACTGACACAAGAGCTTCTCATTGAATATTTAATTGAATTTTTTAAAGTCTGCTTCTCGACGTTGGAGGTAGCTAAACATCTGTTTAGCCTAGATGTTAATAGGGGCGTACAAAGCAACAGTCGACATTCATCACGGGACAGTTACTTTCTTACATTTGTTGGAACTTGTTGGCTGGATACAGTGCTTGACTTGTGGTCACTTCACAAATGGCTGCCTTCTATTTTCATATCAGCCTGCTTCATGGGTGTCAGGGTGGAATTTTCCCCTCAAAAAGGGGGAAATTAAAATAAATGTCTTTAAAAATTAAAGGCAGTTAGCCTGGGTACCAGTCCCTTTAGCTAATCCACTCCTTGTACTCAATTTCATAGTCTCGCAGAAGCCTGAGAAAAAAAACAAAACAAGGGCCAGATCACTCGTTGTCAGATAAGCCTGTGTTCTAGCATAACATAAAGCAGTCCCTCTGTCCCTCTCTCCCTCCCATGACATTTCCATTTCCTCCTTTAGCTGACGCGCTTATGCAGCGAGACAGACGGGTCAGCCTTCACTCCACCTCGCGCTGCTGTTCATCAGAAAACGCATACGTATGCTAACGCTAGGCCAGACGCAGCGTCACACAGGCAACAGAGCGAGAGGGCAGCCATTTTGACATGCCTTCGGGTTCCTGGGTTTAACCTATCCGTCTGTTTCCCACCAATTCTATTCCGTTTTGGACTCAGGAAATGCAATGATACAAATGACTTAAACAGACCCAAAAATGACAATACAGTATTTTATCAAGTAAGCATGGCTGAGTGAAAACATTTAGACCATTGCTTGGTGTTGGTCAAGAGGAAGTACATGGAACAGCTAGTGTTGCCTAACCTCCAATTCAGCCATAACCAGTTTTGGGAGGGGGAGGGAGACCTGGAACAAATCTGAAGAAAGGCAATAAAAAGGCACCCCTCCCCCAGCAGGAACCGCAGTTCCAGGTGCCAGGAGTAGGGGGCTAGAGCAGGAACAACTTGGCAGCAGTGAGCCATTTCCCCTTTTGTTTTTATCTGCGCATTACAAAACAGGGCGGCTGCAGTGGGTAGGTAGGTGTTGAAGGGCCTGACACCTATTTTGTATTTTCATCTTCCTTATTTGCTCTCTGCGGTGCGACAACACCCTTTGTTTAAACACGTGTCAGAAATATGCCCATGGTTTTACAAAGGTTTCAGCTGGCCAAGGCAAATCCGTCAGTACATTTTACATTTACATTTTAGTCATTTAGCAGACGCTCTTATCCAGAGCGACTTACAGGAGCAATTAGGGTTAAGTGCCTTGCTCAAGGGCACATCGACAGATTTTTCACCTAGTCGGCTTGGGGATTAGAACCAGCGACCTTTCGGTTACTGGCACAACGCTCTTAACCACTAAGCTACCTGCCGCCCTTCGGTTCTGTATGGACCGCCCAGTACTCTGACCTTGAGCTTGTTTTATTGTCCCCGACACATATTTGAGGGGAATATACACCATATTTCAAAAGTATGTGGACACCCCTTCAAATTAGTGGATTCGGCTATTTCAGCCACACCCATTGCTGACAAGTGTATAAAATCGAGCACACAGCCATGCAATCTCCATAGACAAACATTGGCAGTAGAACGCCCTTACTGAAGAGCTCAGTGACTTTCAACATGGCACTGTCATAGGATGCCACCTTTCCAACAAGTCAGTTCATCACATTTCTGCCCTGCTAGAGCTGCCCCAGTCAATTGTAAGTGCTGTTATTGTGATGTGGAAACGTCAAGGAGCAACAATGGCTCAGCCATGAAGTGGTAGGCCTCACAAGCTTACAGAACGGGACCGGCAGGAGATGAAGCGTGTTGCGTGTAAAAATTGTCTGTCCTCGGTTGCAACACTCACTACAGAGTTCCAAACTGCCGCTGGAAGCAATATCAGCACAAGAACGGTTCGTCGGGAGCTTCATGAAATGGGTTTCCATGGCCGAGCAGCCGCACACAAGATCACAATGCGCAATGCCAAGCATTGGCTGGAGTGGTTTAAAGCTTGCCGCCATTGGACTTTGAGGCAGTGGAAATGTATTCTCTGGAGGGATGAATCACGCTTCACCATCTGGCAGTCCGACTGACTAATCTGGGTTTGGCGGATGCCAGGAGAACGCTACCTGCCTTAACGAACAGTGCCAACTGTAAAGTTTGGTGGAGGAGGAATAATGGTCTGGGGCTGTTTATGGTTCGGGCTAGGCACCTTAGTTCCAGTGAAGGAAAATCTTAACGCTACAGCATACAATGTCATTCTAGACGATTCTGTGATCCCAACTTTGTGGCAACAGTTTGGGGAAGGCCCTTTCCTGTTTCAGCATGACAATGCCCCTGTGCACAAAGCGAGGTCCATACAGAAATGGTTTGTCGAGATCAGTGTGGAAGAACTTGACTGGCCTGTGCAGAGCCCTGACCTCAACCCCATCAAATAACTTTGGGACTTTGAGCCAGGCCTAATCGCCCAACATCAGTGCCCAACCACAGTAATACTCTTGTGGCTGAATGGAAGCAAATCCCTGCAGCAATGTTCCAACATCTAGTGGAAAGCCTTCCCAGAAGAGTGGAAGCTGTTATAGCAGCAAAGGGGGGACCAACTCCATGTGCTGAAAATTAAAATGGTTGCCTGGAGTTCAAAAGGAAAGAGCAAAAACATCCCTAAAGAAGAAGAGCTTGTCTTTGCCATACAATATACACTACAGGTCTCTTCATGAGTCAGAAACTGTCTTTGGGTATGGGAGAGCAAGAGAGAGAGAATGAAAGAAAGAACAGAATGCGAAGGACAGAGCATGAGAGCGCAATAGCAAAGAAAAGAGAGAGAACATGAGAGAAGGGGAGGGATTGAGGAAACAGCCAGAAAGAATGAGAGAGAGAGGGGGCGAATGAAGAGTTAGAGAGAGTGCGAGATGATTACGTAGCTCGCTCCCCCACCTCTCCCCACTCCCAGCCTTGTTTTCCCCCCCCCAGCCTCCTCCTCCCCCTCCATTATTCTCCCAAGAAGCCTTGCTCTTCGCCACACTACAGAATTAACCAGCAGAGCCCTCTGCAACACAGCTCCCCCAGTGCAGTGGTCGGGCTGAGGAATCGGCTGGCGCCATTGGAGCAGCTTCAGAGCCCCTGGGCCAATCAGAGAGCCAGGAATCCCAGCGACTTGTTTTTAACCCCATTGTGCAAGATGAGCCAGCAACACAACACAGAGCAGCTGCCAGAGAGCAGATGAGAGAGGGTGGAGGAGGGAGAGCAGGGAGGAGGAGGGAGAGCAGGGAGGAGGAGGGAGCGAGACAGAGAAAAAAAGAGTCACATACGCAGGCCGTTACACACACACCCTTGCACAAATACATATTCAAATTCAGGCAACCTTCACTGGCATGGTCACGAGCAAAACAACCAACGTCCCAAAGGCAATCAATATTCAGCTGGTACAGTACAACACACATCCAGTCAGTAAAAAAGGTACAGAGTCGGTACAGAGCACAGAGACAGGAAAGGCAATCATAGTTGAGACCCATTTACTATTACACGAGGCAGAGATAATGGCTTCACTAAAAGACATTGCGAATCACTAACAAACAAGGAAGTAGCTAAGTACAAACCACATATATAGAGGTCTCTCACAACCAAGCTTCTCTCGTTGAGCGGTGAATTTGATCTGTCAAACTGCCCATATAATGACACATTCAAAACAGGGACTGTGTGCTCTACATAAGCAGAAACAAACCACCACATTACCATGTCAATGGACACACCTGCCCTTCATGTAATGACACAGTGTCATCAGCGTGTATATGGTCAGTTAAAAAAAAAAAGTGGAGGACATTTCCCCCCCCCCCATCACTCTTCCTAACAGCCAGCCACACTCCCCGGCCTAAAGCAGTCTGCACGACGGAGCTGGAATCCTGTCTTCCTCTGTTGGAAACATGCCATTATTCTGTCTGTCTCTCTCACACACACAGGCTGGAAAACCTAATCTAATCGCATGATAAGGTGTTCCGTGTAAGGTGCGACTCAGTCAACATTCGAGAAACATCAATAAATCGGCAACTTCCCCTTCCATAGATTGGTCTTATTTAGACGGGTTGGTTGTTCAGCAACAAAACAGACGCTTGCGCAACTATGGGGCAAAACAGACGGGGCTAGCTTCGATTGTTGACAACATGTAATCTATATTTTTATATATAACGTTTATTAAAAACATTTGCACAATGAGCACTTGTTGTCTCTCAAATACATTGATAGTTGTTGGTTAGCTAGCTAGCGAATTTGGCATATTAGCATTGACATGAAATCAGTCAAAACAAGACATGGTATTGAGAACAAGATTAAACTAGCTGAAATTTGTCACGATTCCCCACATGGCAGTTTCTTGTTATTGTTGGTAGCTATCTGGCCATCCAGAATTACAACAACTCCGCCCCATTGAAGCGTGCCCATCGTTTTCATGTCAGCTAACCCATCTATTAGTTCAACGACACATTGTTGCCCAACAGTTAATGATCACTTGCAGTGCTTTTAGGGCTGTGTGTATAGCTACCTATTCACTTTAATAGGAACACTGAGAATCAGGCCAGACTAACCTTGCCTGGCTAGCCAGACTCCTTGCGGCAGCCAAACGCTACACCACACCCACAGATGTTAGTTTCTCTCTGCAATGAGTCTGGATCTGAGTATCTCCCCCGACCCTTCACCGAATGTGAACACATTCAGGGCCATCTGATCTGTCCAAAAACTGATGAGCCAGAACACACTTGGGTAAAGCGGCAGTTGGAAAATGTGTCATTGGCTTTGATACTCTGATTGGTTGGAGACAATCCAATCGCTGATGACTTTGTTTTGTACAACGGCCCTCATCACCACAAACAACTTAAATGATGGCAGTCTCAGACTGAAGTATGTAGCGAACTGCGGAAGGATTTAGTGTGAGTCGTCAGGCTAAGACTAACCTTGCCCGTCTGCACATTCCTTTAGATCTCAGACAGTTAGAGGGGCCCACTTTTGGGGGAATTCTGCAGCCTCCAGACACACATGCACACACACAAAGCAAAGGGAAATCCAAACAGGTTATTCAACAGTACAGTAGTGTCTAAGACAACCTTGCCAAGGCTAAACACATTAACAGTGTAGGCTACTGTGTACAGCTGAAGCCATTTTCTCTTTCTGAATCACTCATTCAACCCGCTTACGTTAACTCCTTTATGTTGATTGTGTTGTTGTGTTACATTTATGTAGGCTAATTTCTTTATGTAATGCAGAAAAAAAATGTTTACGCTCACAAGGTTAGCCTCTTTAAGAGAGGTCGACAAATACAAAATGGTAGGCTATATGAGGCAGGTCAATGAAAGAGCCTGGTAGAACACGCAAACGTTTCACAGTATTTGCAGATTGGGTTAAGAAAGCGAGCCATTGTGTGTCCGTGTCCCAATTCTCCATGAGTTTCTTAGGGGCTGGTGTGCTTCTCTGTCTCTCTTGGTGAGCACACCGTTTGTTTTAGATAAGAAGAAGGGTCAGGCGATGGGGAGTGTGGGACTCATGTATTCAATGGTTATGAGTGGCCAGAACAGCAGCCGCAAGGCTATTAAAATACGCGAAAACATATTCAGAGAACGCGAGCCGGGACCAATCAAAACGAGTGTAGTCTGTGCGCCTTGCCACCGGCTGGCAGGCTTCGAGGCCAACCAAAACATTTAAATCCAGCCTATTCTGTATGAAATAGGCTAGGTCGTGGTAGACGTAGGCCTACTACTACTACAGTCGTGGTAGCCGAACGGTTTTATCAGCTAACGGGTCAGTTAGTGACATTTCAATTTTCTGTTTTAATTCTGGCAATCTGCAACAATGGACTAACAGTATTTTGCTGTTATATGGAACAGGAACACTTAATGTGTAAATAGGCTGTGTTGTAACAATGGGGAGGTTTCTAAGCAGAGCTAGCTCATCAACAGCAGAATATTTTACCTTGCCTTCCCCCATACAACTACACAATCACATTTTTACCCACACAACTACATCTGCTATCGGTCTTTGAGCTCAACACAGTCAGGAACATGACGAAGCGGCTTCCCACAAGCAATGGCCCTTTTATATTATAACAACGCATAAGTGAAACATTTCAACCGCGGCCAGCCTATACACAAAATTACATGATAAGATCAGTAAGCATGTTATGCAGAACAACTACGTCAACAAGATAGATCTAAACGGGTGAAGCTAAAAAATAAACTGGGCGAGCTTGTCCAAATCAAGCCCCTAGAAGATTGTAAAGATTAATTAGTCTACATTGGTGGTAACTAAGTGAAATAATTGTCCCTGGAATTCCTCGTGTGTGTCATTACCAGTGTATTCATTGTCCAACAGACAAACAGTTAAACAGGCCAAAATAGTGTTTAATCAAATGTAGCAACAAAGCTGAAAGCTCAATATCCGAGTCTACAGCCGTTCCATTCTCGCGCAACAATTTTCGGTCCAAAGGAAACGCGAGCTCCGCTCAAAAATACCACAAATGTCTCTTATCCGCCACAGACGTTGGGGGTTGGTAAATGAGGGAGGTGGAGAAGAATGAGACAAACAAGTCACTACTCTTGAGATATGGCTTTCTATTAGCTTGAATCCACAAAGTAAAAGTGGCTTTCTATTAGCTTGAATCCACAAAGTAAAAGTTAAGTGGCCCAATCTTATGTAGCCTATATATTTTTTTAAAACACAAGCCAAATAAATACTCTTCACACGCCATTACCTCAAACGCATCTAGTGTTAGACTAACGATAGTACAGTAGTGGCTAAATTGGAATACATAACACGAAACGTGGATAGCCTAACTCAATGAATGCAAAGCTGTAAACATATTCATCATCTCACAACTCAGACATAACGAAATACAGAATCAAGTGTGGACACAATCAACTGGAAAATGTCCCAAAAGTGAACTACAGCCTTACTAGTCTGGTCAACTAGCTAGTTATCTACCTTATGGACATTTACCTCATTCATTTTCCTCCAAAGCTACTCCTAAATACATAAATAGCTGCCAAGAAAAGCAACGTTGTTTCAAACGGACGATTCCAAGCCACACACATCCATCTACACTATCAGTTAGTCAAGCAGCTTGTAAGCAACCAATTTTGCCAATCTTAGCTAGCTGGTTAACTAATTAACACCAGACCAGGGGCAATAAGAAGAATGGCCTCTTGAAGTGTGTTTTTTTCTTCTAATGTAGCTTGTGGCTAGTTGTAGTATAAAAGCAATCACTACGTGGCCAATCACTTCAAGGGAAACGTAATATAACTAATAATATAGCTATGCCTAAGTTAGTTAAAATAACTCGATTTAATAGTAAAGCTAAAACGAGGCAATAATCAATTTAGTGAGAACAAGAAAGATGATGTTATTCAGCTGTTCAGCCATCGTGGGAACCAACTAACGTTATTATTACAAGTTGAAACCTTTAGTACATTGAAAATGGTGTTACTGAATAAAATGCACTCATTGCGGAGCTTTTGTTCAGTCAAACACACAAAAAAGCATAAATGTAGAAGAATACAATGTTTCAGGTGATCATAAAACAGGAATGAACATTGTTTATAATCAGGTAAACGTTGGTTAGCCTAGCTAGCTATCAAATAATTGCAATGAATGTGGCTAGCTAAGTTACATGGCCAAAACCAAGGACAATCATTGCTTGCAAACATGAACTGCTTTGCGACATAAGACAACATCAGGAATATTAGCAAAGGAAGGAAAACAAAGTGAACAGTTGCATTTGATAAGTTAACAGGTTTAGTTAGCACAGAATTTATGTTGATGGCGTTATGATCCTGAAAGACAGCAAGCAATCCAATGTGTGTTTCAACTAAAACATTTAAAATACATAATTAAATCAACCCATAATACACATTTAACATGACTAAACCACTCACCTAGTGAGACATTCCAACCCAGTACGAAGAAAGTATCCTCCTGTGTTGTCTGCAGATCTTCGAGTATTCCAACATCAAATCGAACAAGACTGTTACCAGTAGGCCTCCAACTCGGCCTCGGAGTCTCCTGTATCCTTTGCCCCCAAAGATAGCTCCCTCTTCTGGGGTAGGAAACAAACTTCTAAATGTCCCCCACGCAAAGGTTGAAGGTTTAATTCCCTGTCCTGCTTGGGCACCGTATTTCCATCGAGTGTATATGTTGAATCCCTGGTGTTTTAATCCATTTATTATGGTGTTGTATATGATTTACAATTGATATTTATAAAGGGGTATATGCTGCTCTATGTGGTAGTACTATAGGGCGATGATTCTGTCTCGGTTCCTAACATTCGCAGTGGCGCCCATCCCCCTCCTCACCGGCATCGACCGCGGGTCCCAGCGAAACTGTCTGACACACAACCATGCCACGGGGTTTCACATGCGATGATGCAGGGGCTCATTACTAGGCCGGGTTTTGCACTGATGTCCTGCCTCCTATATATTATTGGTCAGTGAAGTGCCAGTCAAAGGATACAATTGCTGTACGAGCAAGCCATTGGTCAAATATGGCGCAGAATGTTGCTGTTGTCTACACCAAGAGGGCGTGACGTTTTTCTAGGAAGGGGTGTTGAAGCGCATTCGGATTCTGCCATGTGTAGTTGTGGCACACAGGAGTGAGCGCAAGTGGCGGTAGAATGGATGGATTCGGGAGAGAATTTGATACAAAAAGCGGACCCGTGTCTACAATATGGGGGAAATGCTCAAGTAATTAAATGAAAAGGCCTTGGATTTATTTGATTCTTTTATAGAGGGATTATATTGCTTGAATGTCTTTTTTATTTATGTGTATTCTCAACGCAAAGGGAAAAAGCCTTCGTTTACATACCGATACAGAGTAGCCAACTTTAGCTACACGGGGTCTCCGGTGCCCCATACCAGGGAATACGACAGAGGTCAGCCCCACCTAAAGTGTCATGAATGGAATATGATGTGTCGCTCTTGTAGGATCTGGCAAGGGATTGGACAGGGAAATTGACCAGGGTTGTTTCTATTACCTCTGGTCCCTCCTACTGAGCAGCCCGAATTCAATCTCTGCACTCTTGAGAGGGGATAGCCAAGGACACACGCTTGACGAAAATTCCATCTATTCGAATGGCTCGTCCTTATCAATGAGGGAGTTTTGGCGACAAGAAGAATAGGCTTTTCATGTATGTGATCAGATCGTATTTTATTATAAACATGAAAATTCGATAGCGGTTTTGGAAGAAATATACTTTTCTTTCGATTAGAGATTTTAGGCTACATTCTACTGTTCACGTTTGACCATTTTTACGAGCATATGCAAAGAATGGATTAAGTGTTAAATATTCCGCTTCCATTATCCTTCATTGGTTAAAAAAATAATAATGCCTTTGAGGATGAATAGATATAATTAAGCTTACATGCGATTGGCTTCTTTATTTCTTGTCATGTACCTGAGAAGAATTGGGATTGGCTAAAGTGGTAAATGCTAACGTTATTTGTTGCAATGGTCCGAGGTGCGGAGACGGCTGCACGATAGAACGCTGTTGTTTCACGCTTCTAAAATGTATACATTGTTCATTTTACTCAGATATATTCTAGCCTATCCAATGCATTTTTGACAGTAGGGAACAAATGTAACCACAAGCACACAAATTACATTTTAGTGAATAGAACTGATCAATTCTAGTCCTTACATACGTAGTATATTTCGGCTTGATGAAAATTAAGATTGTGAACTGAATAAATCAAGGATTCATTCGGTTTTGGCTTTT
The DNA here is from genome assembly GCF_964263955.1 of Coregonus lavaretus. NCBI lineage: Eukaryota > Metazoa > Chordata > Actinopteri > Salmoniformes > Salmonidae > Coregonus > Coregonus lavaretus. Next base: position 50,826,193 of record NC_139995.1, read on the forward strand.
TGAATACTACATAGATCTGTGAGGTCCCAGCTCCTTTATATATGCCACTGGTCTCTTCTGTAATACTGCTCAATCGTATGGAATGTTCCAACATACATACATTTGAAAATCTACATTTTGGTTTTAGGAGGGGCTTGTTATTCATCGCTTAGGCTGAATTGGGGGAAGGAAAGACCAGCCCTACATTCTTGATGTAATTTGCACAGGCTCTGTTTATTTATGTATTTGGTTTCCCTGCTCTGCTGATATAGATCGATCATGATACCTTATCATGTCGGAAACTCCGAAATGCTAACCTAGGCGGAGGAGTCGAATCCAGAGTTTCCCACTTGTGAGGTACCAGAATTAATTGGAAGCTCTACGCAAATAATTTAGGTTAATTTTAACTCGGAGGTCCCGAGTTTCCGACAAGACGAGAACGCGGCATTACTTGTCAAGGGTAGCTCGCTAGCTACTGGGAAAAATACACGTGAACGCCCCTGTAACTCGTAATTACGACTAGGAAACTCAGGTATAATCTCATGGACAACGATCTTTCCCACATGATGGCCGCGATTTCGGCCGTCAATGGTGAGATTGGTTATTGCGTTCGTGTGAACGGTCCAAGTCATTCCTCCAATCAATCCGACATGACGTGAACGCGGCAGCCATTAGACAGACGCTGTGGCGCACGTCAACCGTAACAAGTGGACTTCTATAGTCAAAGAGCTCATGAGAATGCATTCTGACACTGATATAACAGAAGAATTACACAACTAACAAAAGCATTTCACACTAGTTTCCAAGTTATTTCCACCCTCTTATAAACCGATAGGTTGTTTTCTATAGAATGTTCTTGGGAAGTTGGATTCCTGTACAGACAACATAATGTTTGTTCTGTGGTCCGTTCTACACTGAAGCTGTCTGCTTCAATACTTCTATTGTGTAATAGCTGTGAACAGGCTACATACACTGCTCAAAAAAATAAAGGGAACACTTAAACAACACAATGTAACTCCAAGTCAATCACACTTCTGTGAAATCAAACTGTCCACTTAGGAAGCAACACTGATTGACAATACATTTCACATGCTGTTGTGCAAATGGCATAGACAACAGGTGGAAATTATAGGCAATTAGCAAGACACCCCCAATAAAGGACTGCTTTTGCATGTGGTGACCACAGACCACTTCTCAGTTCCTATGCTTCCTGGCTGATGTTTTGGTCACTTTTGAATGCTGGCGGTGCTTTCACCCTAGTGGTAGCATGAGATGGAGTCTACAACCCACACAAGTGGCTCAGGTAGTGCAGCTCATCCAGGATGGCACATCAATGCGAGCTGTGGCAAGAAGGTTTGCTGTGTCTGTCAGCGTAGTGTCCAGAGCATGGAGGCGCTACCAGGAGACAGGCCAGTACATCAGGAGACGTGGAGGAGGCCGTAGGAGGGCAACAACCCAGCAGCAGGACTGCTACCTCCGCCTTTGTGCTAGGAGGAGCAGGAGGAGCACTGCCAGAGCCCTGCAAAATGACCTCCAGCAGGCCACAAATGTGCATGTGTCTGCTCAAACGGTCAGAAACAGACTCCATGAGGGTGGTATGAGGGCCCGAAGTCCACAGGTGGGGGTTGTGCTTACAGCCCAACACCGTGCAGGACGTTTGGCATTTGCCAGAGAACACCAAGATTGGCAAATTCGCCACTGGCGCCCTGTGCTCTTCACAGATGAAAGCAGGTTCACACTGAGCATGTGACAGACGTGACAGTCTAGAGACGCTGTGGAGAACGTTCTGCTGCCTGCAACATCCTCCAGCATGACCGGTTTGGCGGTGGGTCAGTCATGGTGTGGGGTGGCATTTCTTTGGGGGGCCGCATATCCCTCCATGTGCTCGCCAGAGGTAGCCTGACTGCCATTAGGTACCGAGATGAGATCCTCAGACCCCTTGTGAGACCATATGCTGGTGTGGTTGGCCCTGGGTTCCTCCTAATGCAAGACAATGCTAGACCTCATGTGGCTGGAGTGTGTCAGCAGTTCCTGCAAGAGGAAGGCATTGATGCTATGGACTGGCCCGCCCGTTCCCCAGACCTGAATCCAATTGAGCACATCTGGGACATCATGTCTCGCTCCATCCACCAACGCCACGTTGCACCACAGACTGTCCAGGAGTTGGCGGATGCTTTAGTCCAGGTCTGGGAGGAGATCCCTCAGGAGACCATACGCCACCTCATCAGGAGCATGCCCAGGCGTTGTAGGGAGGTCATACAGGCACGTGGAGGCCACACACACTACTGAGCCTCATTTTGACTTGTTTTAAGGACATTACATCAAAGTTGGATCAGCCTGTAGTGTGGTTTTCCACTTTAATTTTGAGGGTGACTCCAAATCCTCCATGGGTTGATAAATTTGATTTCCATTGATCATTTTTGTGTGATTTTGTTGACAGCACATTCAACTATGTAAAGAAAAAAGTATTTAATAAGATTATTTCATTCATTCAGATCTAGGATGTGTTATTTTAGTGTTCCCTTTATTTTTTTGAGCAGTGTATATCAATAGTCATGTCACATTGCCATTGGTCACCTAACCAAGCAATAGCCCCCGGAACTCTCCCCGCCCAGGGCAGAACTTGCTTTTAATAATATTAAACAAATCATTGCAAAGTCATTGTACCATATGACATTTTCATGTTGGGGTATAAATGTTATTCACAAAACATGAAAGTATAATACAGGTAAAAAACAAACAAAAAACAATCACTTCACTTGGTCAGGAGTAATTTTTAATAGTCTCCTTGGTTTTAAAACGGGAACAAATTGTTGTGTAACACAGGAAGGTATCAAAGTGCTAACAAAATAAAAAATGTTTGTTGCCATGGGGTTTTGCATGGTCTCAACACAAAGGAAAAAAAACATTTTCCAGCATAACTGTTACATGCATGTCATGTCAGTAACATTGAAATAATAACACCATTCCATATTTAGTAAGACTTCAGAGCCATATGGTCCCAAATGGCAGCTCATGCTCACAAAATACAATTCCTTTTTGCTTAAGTAATGAACAATTAGTTGTTTTAACAGAAACATACAACATATCCTAGGCATCTGGTTGTCCAATGCTTAAATCTGTAAGTGCAAGAATCTATCATTTTTATTTATTTAAATGCAGTTCTTAAAATGTTATCCTGTAATTGCTACTCCATCTTAAATCTATGTACTGTTTTGGTAGAAGTCATAGCTCAACCATTTAGCTAGCCATCTTTTAGACTACCTCGTAGAGAAAGATAACACATTTACCCTCAAAGCAGTTTAAAATTACACAAAACATTTCACTTGTGTAAACCATTAATAAATCAGCTAGAGTACATGTGCTTGGGCACTGTGCAAGCACAGTAGCTTATTTTAACCCATACAATGAGTTCCTCACACTTATTTTTACACCAAACCCCCAAGTCCAGGAATTATAACTCAGAGCAAGCCTCGAGTCGACCTTATACTTTTTTTCAAGAACAGAAAATGGAGGGGGGAAAAAGTCCACCAACACAATGTTAAAAAAATCCAACAGTGATTGTGCGAAATGTTGAGGATGGCACGCAACCGATTATATATGGCCTGAACGGATGCACATAAACTTAATGTACGGCCATTTAACGTCAGTATGTAGTGTTATCATTTCTAAGGGGCGGGGTCTTCGGGAGAGAATGTTGCATACATACATACAGGTGTATACATTTACACATTAGTTTACACATCGAAGTAATAGTAAAGGTGTCAGTAAACACTCCTTATTGACAAGCAGTAACTTTCACAGGAAGATCCTACATCTAAAAAGGATTTCATTACAATTATATATTTTGCTGCTTGAATTACAATAACAGTATTTAACAAATCACCAACACACTAGGTTCTATCCTTGATTTTCTTTTCAATACACCAAATCATATTTTAAATTGGGAGACAAAATTATGGGATGTCATGAACTTTCACCTTCATAAAAATTGGATACCATTCTCTCATACAGTAATGGCCATCCCCCCTTAACTAGCAAAACACTCCAATCCCAAAAAATCTAAAAAGTTGACACTAAAAGTTGTTCAAACTGCCTTCAACATTGTCGGTTCGAGTAACTAGTCCCTTCCTCTCGACATGAGCAGCTCTCCATACATCTCTTCTCCAGTCAGTGGCTCGAACAGGGAACAGGGGAAAAAAATGGCTGAATGTTCATCTTGGTAGTTGGGGTCATGTCTGGTTGTTTTACTCTTTTTTTCAGTTTTTTGTTTTGTTACGTTGTTGTTGCGCGCTTGCATGCCGAGACCCTTCTGCTGTTAGGGGATGCTGCCCTCTGCTGGTTGCCTCTGTGGCATTGCACGGCCCTGCACCTCCACAGCTGGTTTAGTCCCTCAGAGCAGTTTCAGACTTCCAGTGACATTGTTCACCATCTCCTCCTCCCCAACGATGGCCAGGACAGTGCGTGAGCCGGCTTCCACCTGCCAAAAGGCCAGAGGTCATAGAATTTAGACTAGCATCCTTGTGGGTGGAGTGGAGGGTAGGAATAGGTTTCACTCGCAACAACAAAGGTGGGTGGGAAGGCATGGAAGGCTAGGCATTACATTTATTGGAATAACTCAGTAATTTGCTATTAAATGAGAAGTTTACCCAAAATCCAGAAACTCCCAAGTGATTCCTTACATTGAAACTAGTTCAGTGGAGTTTCCCCCCTCTCTCCCTGTAGTGCTGTACTGAAACAGCTGCAAAAACAGGTCACATGACTCCTGACGTTGCTGGATGCAGGCCTCTCTCTGCTCCGTTGCCACAATGTCTATTGTCTCACAAACCCCCAGTCATAAATACATATATGACACATATGCTAACCTGTAGAGCACCTAGGCACTCTACATGATATTGCGCAATGGTAATAACACAGTAAGAACACCTCAAACATCATGCTAGGCTACATACCTCCGCACGCTTGCTTTGTCGAGTTCTCTTCTCAAACGCGCCTTGGTATTTTGGCACTGTGCCAGATCCAGTCCATGGAAATACAGTAGCATCAGCTGTATCTTTTAGCATCCTTCTGTTTTCTTTCTCCATAAATTCACATTGCATATCTCGTTCATATGCAATGTCGCTGAAGCGCTTGCTATACAGACGTAGCGAAGTTCCTCTGCGTACACATCACTGACAATCTGAAATGGTCACAGCGCCTCGAACCTCAGGAGGCTGAAGAAATTTGGCTTGGCCCCTAAGACCCTCAAACTTTTACAGATGCACAATTGAGAGCATCTTGTCGGGCTATATCACCGCCTGGTACGGCAACTGCACCGACCGCAACTGCAGGGCTCTCCAGAGGGTGGTTTATTCTGCCCATCACATCACCGAGGGCACACTGCCCGCCCTCCAGGACATCTACAGCACCCAATGTCACAGGAAAGCCAAAAAGATCAAGGACATCAACCACCCAAGCCACGGCCTATTCACTCCACTATCATCCAGAAGGCGAAGTCAGTACAGGTGCATGGGACCGAGAGAATGAAGCAGTTTCCATCTCAAGGCCATCTGACTGTTAAATAGCCATCACTAGCCCGCTACCACCCGGTTACTCAACCCTGCACCTTAGAGGCGGCTGCCCTGTGTACATAGACATGGAATCACATCTGCTAAATATGTGTATGTGACCAATAACATTTGATGGTTGGCTGCAGGAGTATTCACATTGTATTTACTATTTCGAATTGCTATTAACCACCTTCTGCATCACGTCGTATCTTTTATCTTCCCTTGATTTCCTGTATAAAGTGCTGCTAGGGCCGGACTCCATTTTGCTATTGCTGACATCTCCTTTTCCTCTTTGCATAACTAACTTTACCTGGACAAATATTTTCACCCGCGCTCTCACTATTAAAGGCCCAGTGCACTACTTTTGTGAATAAAGTAAATATATATAATTTATTTATTTATTGTGAATTTAGGAATAGCTGCAGCACCCCTACTTTGCACCAGCAAAAGAGCAGAAGTAAAATAAAATAACAGTAGGGAGGCTATATACAGGGGGGTACCGGTGCAGAGTCAATGTGCGGGGGCACCGGCTAGTTGAGGTAGTTGAGTTAATATGTACATGGGTGGGTAAAGTTAAAGTGACTATGCATAAATAATTAACAGAGTAGCAGCAGCGTAAAAAGGATGGGGTGGGGGGGCAGTGCAAATAGTCCGGGTAGCCATGATTAGCTGTTCAGGAGTATTATGGCTTGGGGGTAGAAGCTGTTGAGAAGCTTTTTGGACCTAGACTTGGTGCTCCGGTACCGCTTGCCGTGCGGTAGCAGAGAGAACAGTCTATGACTAGGGTGGCTGGAGTCTTTGACAATTTTGAGGGCCTTCCTGACACTGCCTGTTATAGAGGTCCTGGATAGCAGGAAGCTTGGCCCCAGTGATGTATTGGGCTGTACGCACTACCCTCTGTAGTGCCTTGCAGTCAGAGGCAGAGCAGTTGCCATACCAGGCGGTGATGCAACCAGTCAGGATGCTCTCGATGGTGCAGTTGTATAACTTTGAGGATCTGAGGACCCATGCCAAATCTTTTCAGTCTCCTGAGGGGGAATAGGCTTTGTCGTGCCCTCTTCACGACTGTCTTGGTGTGTTTGGACCATGATAGTTCGTTGGTGATGTGGACACCAAGGAACTTCAAGCTCTCAACCTGTTCCACTACAGCTTCGTCGATGAAAATGGGGGCGTGCTCAGTCCTCTTTTTCTCCTGTAGTCCACAATCATCTCCTTTGTCTTGGTCACGTTGAGGGAGAGGTTGTTATCCTGGCACCACACGGCCAGGTCTCTGACCTCCTCCCTATAGGCTGTCTCATCGTTGTCGGTGATCAGGCCTACCACATGTGTTGTCGGCAAACTTGGTGTTGGAGTCGTGCCTGGCCATGCAGTCATGGGTGAACAGGGAGTACACGAGGGGACTGAGCATGCACCCCTGAGGGGCCCCCGTGTTGAGGATCAGCGTGGCAGATGTGTTGTTACCTACCCTTACCACCTGGGGGCGGCCCGTCAGGAAGTCCAGGATCCAGTTGCAGAGGGAGGTGTTTAGTCCCAGGATCCTTAGCTTAGTGATGAGCTTTGAGGGCACTATGGTGTTGAATGCTGAGCTGTAGTCAATGAATAGCATTCTCACGTAGGTGTTCCTCTTGTCCAGGTGGGAAAGGGCAGTGTGGAGTGCAGGAGAGATTGCATCATCTGTGGATCTGTTGGGGCGGTATGCAAATTGGAGTGGGTCTAGGGTTTCTGGGATAATGGTGTTGATGTGAGCCTTGACCAGCCTTTCAAAGCACTTCATGGCTACAGACGTCAGTGCTACGGGTCGGTAGTCATTTAGCCAGGTTATCTTAGAGTCCTTGGGCACGGGGACTATGGTGGTCTGCTTGAAACATGTTGGTATTACAGACTCAGTCAGGGACATGTTGAAAATGTCGGTGAAGACACTTGCCAGTTGGTCAGCACATGCTCGGAGTACACGTCCTGGTAATCCGTCTGGCCCTGAGGCCTTGTGAATGTTGACCTGCTTAAAAGTCTTACTCACATCGGCTACGGAGAGCGGTGATCACATAGTCATCCGGAACAGCTGGTGCTCTCATGCATGTTCAGTGTTGCTTGCCTCGAAGCGAGCATAGAAGTGGTTTAGCTCGTCTGGTAGGCTTGTGTCACTGGGCAGCTTGCGGTCGTGCTTCCCTTTGTAGTCTGTAATAGTTTTCACGTCCTGCCACATCCGACGAGCGTCAGAGCCGGTGTAGTACGATTCAATCTTAGTCCTGTATTGACTCTTTGCCTGTTTGATGGTTCGTCGGAGGGCATAGCGGGATTTCTTATAAGCGTCCGGGTTACAGTCCCGCTCCTTGAAAGCGGCAGCTCTACCCTTTAGCTCAGTGCGGATGTTGCCTGTAATCCATGGCTTCTGGTTGGGGTATGTACGTACGGTCACTGTGGGGACGACGTCGTCAATGCACTTATTGATGAAGCCAGTGACTGATGTGGTGTACTCCTCAATGCTATCTGAAGAATCCCGGAACATGTTCCAGTCTGTGCAAGCAAAACAGTCCTGTAGCTTAGCATCTGCGTCATCTGACCACTTTTTTATTAACAGAGTCCCTGGTGCTTCTTGTAGTCTTCAAGGATTACTTTGTGTGAACTTCTGTGGTAGTGTAAAAGGGCCTTAACTAATCATTACGTATCAAAACATTATCAGGGGCACTGCGACCTGTATGAATGAGTCAATGTTTGCCAAGGTTAGCATATGTCAACAAATTCAAACTATGTGCAGAGACCTGCCAACCGGCAGTTGACCTATTTAGTGTTTATGTACAGTTTATAAAGGATGTTATGGGGTGACCTTCATAGAGTATTGACAACCATTTTTAATTGGCTGTTGCAATCTTTGTCAACAAGTTATTTTTTTTGTGAGTCTTTGTGAACGCATCCGGCCCTCAAGTGTCATTTTACGGTTTCACTTTGCAATGGTTTTGTATCAAAGTGTGAAACGCTTACCTACCTAATCCCAGTCATCATTAAGCTGTGTTAAACTACGCGAACACGGCCCGCCCTGCCAAATTGTTCTCTTCAAAATACTGCTTTCTGAACAACATGCAGCCACAGCAGTGTAAACAGTACCGTCTATAGCATTGGCAGCCCTGCTGATAGTCAAACTCAATAATTATAATGGCTGTGCGTGTCCCTGTAAGCAGGTGCTATAGAGTTACGTGGAACCGTAATGGCGGTGTGCGCGCCTGTGATACCATGGAACCGTAATGGCGGTGTGCGCGCCTGTGATACCATGGAGCTGTAATGGTGGTGTGCGCGCCTGTGATACCATGGAGCCATAATGGCGGTGTGCGCGCCTGTGATACCATGGAGCTGTAATGGTGGTGTGCGCGCCTGTGATACCATGGAACCGTAATGGCGGTGTGCGCGCCTGTGATACCATGGAACTGTAATGGTGGTGTGCGCGCCTGTGATACCATGGAGCTGTAATGGTGGTGCTGTGCGCCCATAAGCAGGTGCAGCAGTGTAGCCGCAATGGCGGCGCGTCTCACCTGGGTGCGTCCGGCATCCTGAACCAGGTACGTGGGCAGGCTGAGGCTCATGGCCAGGGCCTGCAGCTCCAAAAGGTGGGCCATGTTGGTCCCCTGCACCACCACCTTCTTCGCCCTGCACACCACACAAACACACATTTAGATACCCTGCTGTGCATACTGTAGAACAGCCAGATGGTGGCATTGCCATTACCAGACGTCATTATGGTGTTTTAAAAGCATCCGGCTGTTTTTATCTGATCCAATTTGATCAGCAGTATGAAGTCTCAAGTAAAGCCCTAGTGAGGAAGTGGTCCGGTCCTTACCCGCCATGGTCCCACTTCCAGGCCATCTCCCTCCAGCTGTTCTTCTCCTGCAGGGCTTGGTAGAGCCCCACGGCCGCGTGGCCCACCTGCGCAGCCAGCTACACAACACACACCACAACACTTTCACAGTTAGCAGAAATGAAAAACAAACGTTTTTATGCATCCGCTTTGCATTTGATGTGCTAGTCTCAACTTAAAACAATAGGGGCAAACTGTGCTTTTGTGCGCCAGGTTCACGCAAACTACACCAAAACAAGCATACTAGCTATACATAACACCACATTCCAATCCTTGTCCTTAAAGCTCAGACACACCGGTAGGATTGTCAAACGTTTGCCTGCTGACAGTACTTAGCACCTCTGAACAGTGCGTCAGCAGTCAATCTCTTTTGTTCACACAGCAAAGACCTTAAAGTAGTCAGCCACTCAGCAGAGTTGATGACTTAACTACCTACCAATTTTAACTAGCAAGATGACGAATATACAATTAAATTCACTCTCCATAATCCCATACTGCCAGTGCCAGCCATAGCCAAATGTTCAGCTAGCTAGCTAACGTTAGCATATTTGCTAGCTAGTGCAACATAGCTAGAGACACTGCACTAACAGGCAGCTGTTTCATGGAAACTAGCTAATCAATTGTGATTTAATTATGTCAATAATAGCTACAGTGGTTTGCTAGCTTGGATGAAATATTTAGCTATTGTGTGCACTGCATCTGTGCACTTAGCTAGCTACCATCCCATAGCCTACATTGCATTTGAAGTGTGACTGGCTCATCCGTGGATGTACGGAGAAAACTGCCTTTTTTCCTTTTTGTGGTCACTCCTGTTGGGGGTTCACATGGGGGTTTGTGCTCTCCAATTGGCTCAAAGTTGTTGCCACGGACAAGCATTGCGAAGTAGAAACGTTAAGTTCGTAGTTACCGGGTCGGCACGCAGCAGGTACCGCTTTTGTTCTAGCAAGAGATGGAACGGCCTCCCACTGTGATAAGTACCTATCAGCAGTCAGACTCTCGTTGCGTTTTTCATGCTTCACACTGACCTTTCCCACACCCAGGGCCAGGTCCATGTTCACCACAAACACCATCTTGAACATGAGGTCGTCGTCTCCTTCCTCCTGAGGGACGAGAGAAAGAGGGCTCAGAGTCGATACAGGAGAGCTAATATACCAACTTGTACCTGTGCAAACTAAGGCTAGCTTATGGGCACCTCATTCTCCAGCTTGTTGAAGTAGTACATGGCAGCCTCCTCAGCAGACACATTTCGGGTGTGCAAGAGCGCCTGTGGGGGGGTAGACAAGGAACATTTCAGAAAATAAGGACTTTGAATGGGTCTGTATTGGGTGGATTAGCCAAAATCAATCATAAGTACAGTACTCTTTAATCATTATGAATGCATTAGTAAGTAGAGAAAGAGATAAGCGAACAGTGACATTATGAACCAAGAGGAAATTAGCCTAATATACTCAGATCATATATCAGGAAATGCAAGAGAACCTGTATACAGTAATTAACCCACTTGCTTGGCAGCCTCCTCAGGGATGTCCAGCTCTCGCAGCTGCTGCAGGTACACAGGGTTGACCTCCTGAGAGCCAGAGCCTGGGCCCATCTGCTGCTGCTCGGAGGGCTCCATAGTTAGCTGGAGCAGGACCACGTTGGATTAGAGTTACAGTTTAATACGCTGCAGCATACATTTTTTTTATGTACAGTACACCGTAGCATATTTATTTAACAGTTATGTTGTATAGAACCAGGTAGCTGGGTCTTGATCCCAAATTAACTTTGACTAGCACCAAATTTGTACTTTTGCTGCCCGTCTTTCCTGTACACCATGATGAATTATTGTGGTAGATTAGCTACTATGAAACATCTAAATACACTGAAAACAAATAAACGTGATGTGAAGTGTTGGTCCCATATTTCATGAGCTGAAATAAAAGATCCCAGAAATGTTCAAAGCGCACAAAAAGCTTCTAAAATTTTGTGCACATGCAATTGGCATGCTGACTGCAGGAATGTCCACCAGAGCTGTTACCAGAGAACGTAATGTTAATTTATCTACCATAAGCCGCCTCCAACATTGTTTTACAGAATTTGGCAGTACGTCCAACCGGCCTCACAACTGCAGACCACGTGTAACCACGCCAGCCCAGGACCTCCAGATCCGGCTTCTTCACCTGCATGATTGTGTGAAACCAGCCACCCGGACAGCTGATGAAACTGTGGGTTTGCACAACCAAAGAATTTCTGCACAAACTGTCAGAAACCGTCTCAGGGAAGCTCATCTGCGTGCTCATCGTCCTCACCAGGGTCGTGAACTGACTTCAGTGGGCAAATGCTCACCTTCGATGGCCACTGGCACACGGGAGAAGTGTGCTCTTCACAGGTGAATCCCAGTTTCAACTGTACCGGGCAGATGGCAGACAGCGATTACGGCGTTGTGTGGGCGAGCGGTTTGCTGATGTCAACGTTGTGAACAGCGTGTCCCATGGTGGCGGTGGGGTTACGGTATTGGGAAGGTATAAGCTACGGACAACAAACAATTGCATTATATCGATGGCAACTTGAATGCACAGAGATACCGGGACGAGATCCTGAGGCCCATTGTTGTGCCATTCATCCGCCGCCATCACCTCATGTTTCAGCAAGATAATGCACAGCCCCATGTCGCAAGGATCTGTACACAATTCCTGGAAGCTGCATACTCACCAGACATGTCACACATTGAGCATGTTTGGGATGCTCTGGATCAACATGTATGACGGCATGTTCCAGTTCCAGCCAATATCAAGCAACTTCGCACAGCCATTGAAGAGTGGGACAATATTCCACAGGCCACAATCAACAGCCTGATCAACTTTATACTAAGGAGATGTTGCGCGCTGCATGAGGCAAATAGTGGTCACATCAGATACCAAAAAATAAAATAAAAAAAGGTATCTATTCCCAGTCATGTGAAATCCATTGATTAGGGCCTAATTTAATTATTTAAATTGACTGATTTCCTTATATGATCTGTAACTCAGTGAAATTGATACATATTGGTTCATATTTTTGTTCAGTTAAGTAAGGATCCAGCTAGTAGACTGGCCTCGAGGGCAGCCCTAGACAGCTAGTTAGCTAGGCATTGACACACCTCGAAGCTAGTTAGCCAAGTACTCTTCCTAGTAGTGAAGTGATATCCTAGTTAGCTACCTAAATCATAATTATGCTGATATCTTAATTACAATGATATCCTAGTTAGCTAGCTATCTGTAGACACGTTTGGTGTGTAGGTACACTAACGTTAGGTAGTTAGTCATTTAACTACTGTCTCGGTAATTGACTAAGGTTAGCCAGTTAACGTTAGTTAGCTAATCTCATAATATCATGACAGAGAAAATGATCTCCAAGTGGTAACTCGATTGTGGGATGACAGCTAGTTAGTTAACGATGATCACAAGACCAAGGTGAACTAGCTAGCTTGCTAGTTTATGCCAAACGGAAAACAAACCGTAGCTAACATTATAGCCAAGCTAAGATAGCTAGCAGGCATTCAACAATACTATTATTGAACAGTACGTTAGCTAACAGCTGATTGCATTTGCTATCTTGTAACATATTTTGTTTGTTAACTATGTATTATTTGATTTCCATGCAAGCTCTAACGTAGCTAGTTAGGCAATTTAGCTAAGTTAGCTTACTGTAAAGATTGCGCCAGCCACTCCTACCTGCGTTGCGTAGCTAGCTTGTTAACTACAATCCTTTGAATTAGTGGGATGGGAGTGCTTGCTTGCAAACCAATATCCACTCTCGCCTTTCACTGCGATGACGCCAAGTTGTTGACTGCAGATGACTTGTTAATTAAAAGATGTGCTTGTTGTGCTTTCACCTCTTTACACCATTTTGAGCAAGGTTCGCTCCTTTTTCGTTGTCCGCTACCGGATGGCGTCAGTTTTAAAATCCTCCTCACATCCGGTTCTACAAGAATAATAGATCGTGTGAAACAAAAGAGCATCAATTATTTCCTCCGTCAGAAGTTTCTAAACGTTTCCTAACAAAACTTCGTTGATAAATTTCCCCATGCATGTTGTTTAGGAACATGTTGACCGCCCTTAAACTGATTTATGTTGCATATGGTGTGTGAAGAATTTAGGTAGAGATTATTTATGTTTCATGACTTGTTCTCAACTGGCTTACCTGGTTAAATAAAGGTTAAATAAATAAATAAAAAATGACTGAGTAAGTGAAAGGACACTGCTTTTGTCAGATTTGACTTTTCGTAGCAGGTTATGAGAACTTAAATAGCAGGTTAGGATAATTAACATTGCAGGTTAGGATAATTAGGTTAAGGTTAGGAAATTAGATAGGGTTAGCTAAAATAAAAAATCATTTCTAGCCATGACCGCCTTCCATTCCTCATTTCATCGCACTGGTCTGAAAACAATAAAACAATATGGTGGATGTCTACCAATTTGCTCTCATATACTGCTCCAAGTATTTCATGTTAGTGCAGACAAAGGGAAGTAACAAGTAATAGACTGAAATTCCCTTCGCTTTAAATCTACTCCATATGAGACAGATGTAGATGAACACCATATGATTTCACAAATCCTTTATTACCTCACCATCTGTAGGAATTTACACTCTCTTATTAAACAGCAGATTAAGTCGCTACAACTTACATTATTAAATCATTATGTACAATTATATTAACAGACAAAATAAGAACCAACCTTAAAAAGTGCTCCTTGCAGAGCCTGCTCTACATAGCTGAATTTATACAGCCTAACAATAGTTAGTTTTTCCTTCAAATGACCTCCACCACCTGCTCTCTTCACCATCATTAGGCTTTATACGTAATACTTGACTACATTGAAAGCATATGACAATACAAATTGTCCATTCAAATGAGACATTAGTTGCATGTGGTAAGTAGTGTGATGTTTACCAATAGGCTACTATGACTCGTTTATGCTGTGCAATCAAGGGACAATGGCGGTGCACATGAAAAAGCATCAAACTGGAGAACCCACACAATAGCATGCAACTGATAAACTCCATACTTATGTTAAAAAAGGTGCCTCTTCGAAATGATTAGTTATCAAAACAGGAGGACAAAACTGACCATTTGATTGGGTTTTACAGTTAAATGACCAATCTGCCAACTCATTGTCAGCCTCTTCTTGGTTACTACTCACTAGAAAGCTAACAGTGCCTCTGCATGTAAATATATAGACTACCACAAGGGTGGTGTCAAACGTCTTCATCCATAAGTCTAAATCAGTTATGTGTCGTTAACATACATGCAACACCTCCAATTCGTGTGAAATTCGTTCTTGGTACATAGCTTTACCAAAAGATTTAATCACAACTTCAATAAACCATCATGCTCTGTGGGATATAATGATTAGTCTAGGTGTTTGTCCCAAATGTCATCATATTCCCTACATAGGGTACTTCTTTTGAATATAGCCATATGGGACCTGTTAAAAAGTAGTGCACTATTTAGGGAACAGGGTGCCATCTGGGATATATTGGATACACACAAGCGTTAGAAAATGACGCTATAGTGTGATAGAGAATGCAGAGGTGAGCAAATGATGAATAACACACACCATGGGGAAATCATAAGAAAACACATTTCGGTAAAGTTCAGAGATGGCAATGTGCTTTATAATCCTTATATTTAATCAAACGTTGCTTAATGTGACTAGGTCAAAGTATCTTCTGTGAAACTTCATGGACAGTTAATACAGAAGCGTTCAACAAATATAGGAGATGTTGCCATCTTGTGTTCAATAGAAGAACTGCAATACACATATCAACGGCGCAGTTGCAATTGTCAGATAAATAGGCTACCTCACAACAGCACAAACTGAGCTATCATGATTCAATATACTTTTCTTGGTTGAAAACTAAAAAAGGAATGTTAAAAATGTACAACACAGAAAGCTGTACAAACGTACACCATAAAATACTGTGGGACATGTTTTAACTATATACAATTCTACAATTGAGATTTGTTTGTTTAATCTCTGATCTAGTGTCCCTCCAGTGACTGTTACACAAAAAGTAAAATAAACACAAAAAGTTTAAGTAAACCATTCATTCACACAGTCACCTATTTCCAGTACCTTTGAAAGACTGCATCTTTGCTTTCAGTACCATTCTTTCTTTTGTGCTGCAGCCTTTGTCTGAGAGCTGTTAATTTCAACTCTGACAATAATATTTTCCTCCCATTCAATTACATAAAGAGGAACAACACAGATGTGTATGGACTCGGGAGCTACCTGAAAAAGCGGAATGGCAATAATTACACATTTTTTTTAAACATAAAAAAAGAGAAGTCGTCTCAAGAGTGTCATGATTGAGTGAACTGTGTGTGTGTGTGTTTGTGTGTGTGTGTGTGTGTGTGTGTGCGCGCATGTGGCAATTGTCCACTACTCCGAAAGATACTACGTGTACTTATGATTTGGACGGATATGGAACAAAGCTACTGTTATGACATAAAGAGAGTCAGGGGGAGAGAGCAATCTGGTTTACCCTAGCAGACAAACAGCGAAACACATTAAAATGTTTCAGGGTTAATGAGATAAGAGGATAGCTTGAGTATTCAGGTGAGTAAAAGGAGGTAGAGAGTGCCGATAACTAAGACTCAAGCCCATAGGAAACCTAATGTATCCAACTGCATTAATTGGTGACAATGTAGTATCTAGAGAATAATGTTTATTAAACGCTAATAAAACATGTCACTACACATTTCACGTGGAAAGGGGTGTTGTGTCTTGAATGGGGGAAAAACCAAAATGGTCCCTTCCATCTCTCGCTCACACTTGCTCTCCATCTAGCTACAACCACCATTTTGATACACATTACAGACTTCCTTTCATTAATTCATATTAGACTACAGAGTGTTGACTTCAGCATGTTTCCATTGACACATCATGTAACATCCCCTTCTTCTAGTTCCACAGAGAGTTCTAGAAGAGAGGCAGAAGCAGATGCCACAACGTGATCCAACTCAGGGCTGAAGGGTGAACGGGTGGGACATACAAACAAAGGCTCCTTGTCCATTTGTGTGTGTGTGTCTCCCTTGCCCTTTCCCTCCTGTCTTGCCCACAGTGGAGGGTGAGAGAAGGGTTCAGCAGTCCAATGCACCACATCCCCTTTTCAAACCCCTGTGTGTGAACAACAGTCACCCATTGCTCCTTAATGTGGAAAAGGGGTGTTTGGGGTCCTTACCCCTAGAACCATTCTTCCCCTCTTCTGACAAGAGGGGGATTGTGTTAATCTGTCTATCGTTCCAGTCCATCCACCCAGTCTGTCCATCCTCCTAACCCACCCCCTCTGAGTTTCCCTCCCCCACTCCAGTGGGTCTCTTAATGTGGTCCCCTCCGCCGGCGTGGTCTCGGTCAGTGGTTCCGCTGTCACAAGTCAGTGACTTTGTTCTCCACGGCTGCAGCGATCTGCTGGAGCCGGTAGCCCAGCTGCATCTTCTGGGCCGTGCTGTCCTCTTCTAGCGCCCCGATGATCTGAGAGAGAGCGAGGAAGGGATGGAGAGAGAAGGAGGGATGGAGAGAGGAGGAGGGATGGAGAGAGGAGGATGGATGGAGAGAGGAGGAGGGATGGAGAGAGGAGGAGGGATGGAGAGAGGAGGAGGGATGGAGATAGAGAGACAGGGAGATGGAGGGAGAGCAGGATGGGATGGAGTGAGAAAGAGAGAGATGGAGAGAAAGAGAGGGGGTGGAGTGAGAGACAAAGAGATTGAAGGTAAACCAAAGACTCAGCTCTGATGTGTCATTCCATCCAACCACACAAGCGATAATGAAAACTCACCTGGTCATAGTACTTGTTGATGTACTTGTACAACTCGTGTAGGGCAACAAGGTAATTCAACTCTCCTGAGTAATTCTGGAAAAAAATTAAACATTTTGACTTACAAGTCATTACAAATAAATAATAAGCACATCTTAATACGCATACACTTAAATGTGCTAATAGAGGTTCTATTAAAGCTGGTTCTATTAACAATAGGATATATTTAAAGTGTTCTAGGCATGCATTGCTTTAAAGTATAGGCCCACCCTGAAAAGTCCAAAGTTTTACAGCTTGTGCTGAATGATCACTAGATCAGCTATAATCACACATTTAAGGGGTGACAGTAATAAATAAAAAAACATTTTAAAATGAGATACAAGCTGCAATATGTAACTTTTTGGGCGACCCTCAAATTCACATAGAAATGTGAGTTATAGATATGTCATTCTCATTGAAAGCAAGTACAGTGGGGAGAACAAGTATTTGATACACTGCCGATTTTGCAGGTTTTCCTACTTACAAAGCATGTAGAGGTCTGTAACTTTTATCATAGGTACACTTCAACTGTGAGAGACGGAATCTAAAACAAAAATCCAGAAAATCACATTGTATGATTTTTAAGTAATTCATTTGCATTTTATTGCATGACATAAGTATTTGATACATCAGAAAAGCAGAAATTAATATTTGGTACAAAAACCTTTGCAATTACAGAGATCATACGTTTTCTGTAGGTCTTGACCAGGTTTGCACACACTGCAGCAGGGATTTTGGCCCACTCCTCCATACAGACCTTCTCCAGATCCTTCAGGTTTCGGGGCTGTCACTGGGCAATACGGACTTTCAGCTCCCTCCAAAGATCGTCTATTGGGTTCAGGTCTGGAGACTGGCTAGGCCACTCCAGGACCTTGAGATGCTTCTTACGGAGCCACTCCTTAGTTGCCCTGGCTGTGTGTTTCGGGTCGTTGTCATGCTGGAAGACCCAGCCACGACCCATCTTCAATGCTCTTATTGAGGGAAGGAGGTTGTTGGCCAAGATCTCGCGATACATGGCCCCATCCATCCTCCCCTCAATACGGTGCAGTCGTCCTGTCCCCTTTGCAGAAAAGCATCCCCAAAGAATGATGTTTCCACCTCCATGCTTCACGGTTGGGATGGTGTTCTTGGGGTTGTACTCATCCTTCTTCTTCCTCCAAACACGGCGAGTGGAGTTTAGACCAAAAAGCTCTATTTTTGTCTCATCAGACCACATTACTTTCTCCCATTCCTCCTCTGGATCATCCAGATGGTCATTGGCAAACTTCAGACGGGCCTGGACATGCGCTGGCTTGAGCAGGGGGACCTTGCGTGCGCTGCAGGATTTTAATCCATGACGGCGTGGTGTGTTACTAATGGTTTTCTTTGAGACTGTGGTCCCAGCTCTCTTCAGGTCATTGACCAGGTCCTGCCGTGTAGTTCTGGGCTGATCCCTCACTTTCCTCATGATCATTGATGCCCCATGAGGTGAGATCTTGCATGGAGCCCCAGACCGAAGGTGATTGACCGTCATCTTGAACTTCTTCCATTTTCTAATAATTGCGCCAACAGTTGTTGCCTTCTCACCAAGCTGCTTGCCTATTGTCTTGTAGCCCATCCCAGCCTTGTGCAGGTCTACAATTTTATCCCTGATGTCCTTACACAGCTCTCTGGTCTTGGCCATTGTGGAGAGGTTGGAGTCTGTTTGATTGAGTGTGTGGACAGGTGTCTTTTATACAGGTAACAAGTTCAAACAGGTGCAGTTAATACAGGTATTGAGTGGAGAACAGGAGGGCTTCTTGAAGAAAAACTACAGGTCTGTGAGAGCCGGAATTCTTACTGGTTGGTAGGTGATCAAATACTTCTGTCATGCAATAAAATGCAAATTAATTACTTCAAAATCATACAATGTGATTTTCTGGATTTTTGTTTTAAATTCCGTCTCTCACAGGTGAAGTGTACCTATGATCAAAATTACAGACCTCTACATGCTTTGTAAGTAGGAAAACCTGCAAAATCGGCAGTGTATCAAATACTTGTTCTCCCCACTGTATAAGAAGCGGCATATCTGTTCTATGTGCGCTATTTCTATGCTTCCCGTTCTTAAGATTGTTTTTTCAAACAGCTGAAAATAAAATATTTTTGGTAATGGAAAATATATTTCACAGCTGTTAAAATAGTACAATGATTCTATACACTATACTTGCTTGTTTTGTGAAATAAACTGAAATTAGGCAAACTATTGGAATTTTAGCAACGAGGAAATGGCAGAGCGATTTCTGCATATTGCACCTTTAACAATAGGACAAAGAACCAGGGGTTGGAACCAAAATTATTTTCCAATTGTCCCGTTCTGAATAGAACCATTTTTTTTTTCGTTACGTTCCACTGTTCCGACCTGCAAAATAAAGTTCTGAAACGGTACGAACCCCCCAAAAAGTACCGGTTTATATAGTTCCTTTCTGTTCCTTTTTAAACCTCCAAATCGTAATAAAAAAACAACATTTAGCTCGATATTAAATTACTTCAATCATCAGTGAGGATAGAGCAGCTTGCTATGGAACGGGCAAGCAATAGCCTAGTTCTTTACAGTGCCTTCAAAAAGTACTGTATTCATACCCCTTGATTTATTCCACATTTTGTTGTTACAGCCTAAATTCATTTTTTTTTCACCCATCTACACACAATACCCCATAATGACAAAGTGAAAACATGTTTTTAGACATTTTTGAAAATGTATTGAAAATGAAATACAGAAAGCTCATTTACATAAGTATTCACACCCCTTTGCTATGACACTCCAAATTGAGCTCAGGTTCATCCAATTTCCTTTGATCATCCTTGAGCTGTCACTACAACTTGATTGGATTCCACCTGTGGCCAATGTCTATATAAGGTCCAACAGCTGACAGTGCATGTCAGAGCATAAACTATACCATGAAGTCCAAGGAACTGTCCGTAGATCTCCGAGATAGAATTGTGATGAGGCATATATCTGGGGAAGGGCATAAAACAATTTCTAGAGTGTTGAACGTTTCCAAGAGCACAGTGGTCTCCATCATTGGGAAATGGACAAAATATGGAACTACCCACTTGGCTGTCCAATCAAACTGAGCAACCGGGCAAGAAGGACCTTGGTCAGGGAGGTGACCAAGAACACAATGACCACTGACAGAACTACAGAGTTCCTTGGCTGAGCTGGGAGAACCTGCCAGAAGGACAATAGACTCTTCAGCACTTCACCAATCTGGGCATTATGGGAGAGTGGCCAGACGGAAGACACATGACGGCATGCCTGGAGTTTGCAAAAAGGCACGTGAAAGACTGAAATCATAAGGCATAAGATTCTGTGGTCTGATGAGACAAAAATGGAACTCGCTGGCCTGAATGAAAAAGCACTATGTCTGGAGAAAAGCAGGCACAGCTCATCACCCGTCTAACACTATCCCAACCGTGAAGCATGGTAGGTGGCAGCATCTTGCTATGGGGATGCTTTTCAGCGGCAGGGACTGGGAGACTGGTAAGGATAGAGGAAACAATGAATGGAGCCAAATACAGGCAAATCCTTGATGAGAACCTGCTTCAGAGTGCAAACGACCTTAGACTGGGGCGAATATTTATGTTCCAACAGGAATGGTGGAATGGCTTCAGAACAAGAATGTGAAAGTCCTTGAGTGGCCCAGCCAAAGCCCAGACTTGAATCCCATTGAAAATCTGTAGAAAGACTTGAAGGGAGCGGCGGTGAACAGCAATCTATCTAACTTAAGAGCTTGAAAAAAATTGCAAGGAAGAATGGGAGAAAATTCCCAAATCCAGATGTGCAAAGCTGATACAGACATACCCAAGACGCCTCAAAGCTGTAATCGCCACCAAAGGTTCTTCTACAAAAAGTATTGACTCAGGGGTGTGAATACTGCAAAAATACTGCAAAAATTCTAAAAACATGTTTTCATTTTGTCATTATGGGGTATTGTGTGTAGATGGGTGAGAAAAAATATACAGTAGCAGTCAAAAGTTTGGACACACCTACTCATTCAAGGGTTTTTCTTTATTTTTACTATTTTCTACATTGTATAACAATAGTGAAGACATCAAAACAATGAAATAACACATATGGAATCATGTAGTAACCAAAAAAGCATTAAACAAATCAAAATGTATTTTATAATTTGAGATTCTTCAAATAGCCACCCTTTGCTTTGTACACTCTTGGCATTCTCTCAACCAGCTTCACCTGGAGTTCTCACATATGCTTAGCACTTGTTGGCTGCTTTTCCTTCACACTGCCATCCGACTCATCCCAAACCCTCTCAATTGGGTTGAGGTCGGGGGATTGTGGAGGCCAGGTCATCTGATGCAGCACTCCATCACTCTCCTTCTTGGTAAAATAGCCCTTACACCGCCTGTTGAAAAACAAATGATAGTCCCACTAAGCCCAAACCAGATGGGATGGCGTATCGCTGCAGAATGCTGTGGTAGCCATGCTGGTTAATTGTGCCTTGAATTCTAAATAAATCACAGACAGTGTCACCAGCAAAGCACCCCCACACCATAACACCTCCTCCTCCATGCTTTACGGTGGGAACTACACATGCGGAGATCATCTGTTCACCCACAATGCGTCTCACAAAGACACAGCGGTTGGAAACAAAAATTTCAAATTTGGACAGATTTCCACCGGTCTAATGTCCATTGCTCGTGTTTCTTGGCCGAAGCAGGTCTCTTATTATTATTGGTGCCCTTTAGTAGTGGTTTCTTTGCAGCAATTCGACCATAAAGGTCTGATTCACACAGTCCCCTCTGACCAGTTGATGTTGAGATGTGTCTGTGACTTGAACTCTGTGAAGCATTTATTTGGGCTGCAATTTCTGAGGCTGATAACTCTAATGAACTTATCCTCTGCAGCAGAGGTAACTCTGGGTCTTCCATTCCTGTGGTGGTCCTCATGAGAGCCAGTTTCATCATTGCACTTGATGATTTTTGTGACTGCACTTGAAGAAACTTTCAAAAAGTTCTTGAAATTTTCCGTATTGACTGACCTTCATGTCTTAAAGTAATGATGGACTGTCGTTTCTCTTTGCTTATTTGAGCTGTTCTTGCCATAATATGGACTTGGTCTTTTTCCAAATAGGGCTATCTTCTGTATACCCCCCTCCCTTGTCACACCACAACTGATTGGCTCAAACGCATTAAGAAGAAAGAAATTCCACAAATTCACTTTTAAGAAGGCACACCTGTTAATTGAAATGCATTCCAGGTGACTACCTCATGAAGCTGGTTGAGAGAATGCCAAGAGTGTGCAAAGCTGTCATCAAGGCAAAGGGTGGCTATTTGAAGAATCTCAAATATAAAATATATTTTGATTTGTTGAACACTTTTTTGGTTACTACATGATTCCATATGTGTTATTTCATAGTTTTGATGTCTTCACTATTCTACAATGTAAAAAATAGTACAAATAAAGAAAAACCCTTGAATGTCCAAACTTTTGACTGGTAGTGTACAGTGAGGGAAAAAAGTATTTGATCCCCTGCTGACTTTGTACGTTTGCCCACTGACAAAGACATGATCAATCTATAATTTTAATGGTAGGTTTATTTGAACAGTGAGAGACAGAATAACAACAAAAAAATCCAGAAAAACGCATGTCAAAAATGTTATAAATTGATTTGCATTTTAATGAGGGAAATAAGTATTTGACCCCTCTGCAAAACATGACTTAGTACTTGGTGGCAAAACCCTTGTTGGCAATCACAGAGTTCAGACGTTTCTTGTAGTTGGCCACCAGGTTTGCACACATCTCATGAGGGATTTTGTCCCACTCCTCTTTGCAGATCTTCTCCAAGTCTTTAAGGTTTCGAGGCTGACGTTTGGCAACTCAAACCTTCAGCTCCCTCCACAGATTTTCTTTGGGATTAAGGTCTGGAGATTAAGGTCTGGGTGCTTCTTCTTGAGCCACTCCTTTGTTGCCTTGGCCGTGTGTTTTGGGTCATTGTCATGCTGGAATACCCATCCACGACCCATTTTCCTGCCAAGATTTGACGGTACATGGCCCCGTCCATCGTCCCTTTGATGCAGTAAAGTTGTCCTGTCCCCTTAGCAGAAAAACACCCCCAAAGCATTATGTTTCCACCTCCATGTTTGACAGTGGGAATGGTGTTCTTGGGGTCATAGGCAGCATTCCTCCTCCTGCAAACACGGCGAGTTGAGTTGATGCCAAAGAGCTCGATTTTGGTCTCACCTGACCACATCACTTTCACCCAGTTCTCCTCTGAATCATTCAGATGTTCAAATGGCAAAATTCAGACAGGCATGTATATGTGCTTTCTTGAGCAGGGGGACCTTGCGGGCACTGCAGGATTTCAATCCTTCACGGCGTAGTGTGTTACCAATTGTTTTCTTGGTGACTATGGTCCCAGCTGCCTTGAGATCATTGACAAGATCCTCCCGTGTAGTTCTGGGCTGATTCCTCACCGTTCTCATGATCATTGCAACTCCACGAGGTGAGATCTTACATGGAGCCCCAGGCCGAGGGAGATTGACAGTTATTTTGTGTTTCTTCCATTTGCGAATAATCGCACCAACTGTTGTCACCTTCTCACCAAGCTGCTTGGTGATGGTCTTGTAGCCCATTCTAGCCTTGTGTAGGTCTACAATCTTGTCCCTGACATCCTTGGAGAGCTCTTTGGTCTTGGCCATGGTGGAGAGTTTGGAATCTGATTGATTGATTGATTGCTTCTGTGGACAGGTGTCTTTTATACAGGTAACAAACTGAGATTAGGAGCACTCCCTTTAAGAGTGTGCTCCTAATCTCAGCTCGTTACCTGTATAAAAGACACCTGGGAGCCAGAAATCTTTCTGATTGAGAGGGGGTCAAATACTTATTTCCCTCATTAAAATGCAAATCAATTTATAACATTTTTGACATGTGTTTTTCTGGATTTTGTTGTTGTTATTCTGTCTCTCACTGTTCAAATAAACCTATCATTAAAATTATAGACTGATCATTTCTTTGTCAGTGGGCAAACATACAAAATCAGCAGGGGATCAAATACTTTTTTCCCTCACTGTATATTGAATGTCTTTGAACTTCTGAGAGTTGGCTTAACGTTGGACCAGAGCTAACTAACAAGAATTAAAAACATGTCTTACCTTTTTGTAGTTAATTAACCCAATGTGAAATGTGATAACTATAGTATCCTTAACTATCATTGAAGAAGTTAATCCATTTAAAAATCAATCCCTAATTTCTGAATCACAGTTGTAACGTCAGTAGGCTACAGTAGACTACGCTTCAGAGGGGGAGGGGCAGGTTGCCTACTTTATTTTATTTTATTTCACCTTTATTTAACCAGGTAAGCCAGTTGAGAACAAGTTCTCATTTACAACTGCGACATGGCCAAGATAAAGCATAGTAGTGCGATAAAAACAACAACACAGAGTTACATATGGGGTAAAAAACATGAAGTCAAAAAATACAACAGAAAATATATATACAGTGTGTGCAAATGTAGCAAGTTATGGAGGTAAGGCAATAAATAGGCTATAGTGCAAAATAATTACAATTAGTATTAACACTGGAATGCTAGATGTGCAAGAGATTATGTGCAAATAGAGATACTGGGGTGCAAAAGAGCAAAATAAATAACAATATAGGGATGAGGTAGTTGGGTGGGCTAATTTCAGATGGGCTGTGTACAGGTGCAGTGATCGGTAAGGTGCTCTGACAACTGATGCTTAAAGTTAGTGAGGGAGATAAGAGTCTCCAGCTTCAGAGATTTTTGCAATTCGTTCCAGTCATTGGCAGCAGAGAACTGGAAGGAATGGCGGCCAAAGGAGGTGTTGGCTTTGGGAATGACCAGTGAGATATACCTGCTGGAGCGCAGACTACGGGTGGGTGCTGCTATGGTGACCAATGAGCTAAGATAAGGCGGGGATTTGCCTAGCAGTAATTTATAGATGGCCTGGAGCCAGTGGGTTTGACGACAAACATGTAGTGAGGACCAGCCAACAAGAGCGTACAGGTCACAGTGGTGGGTAGTGTATGGGGCTTTGGAGACAAAACGGATGGCACTGTGATAGACTACATCCAATTTGCTGAGTAGAGTGTTGGAGGCTATTTTGTAAATGACATCGCCGAAGTCAAGGATCGGTAGGATAGTCCGTTTTACGAGGGCATGTTTGGCAGCATGAGTGAAGGAGGCTTTGTTGCGAAATAGGAAGCCGATTCTAGATTTAACTTTGGATTGGAGATTCTTAATGTGAGTCTGGAAGGAGAGTTTACAGTCTAACCAGACACCTAGGTATTTGTAGTTATCCACATACTCTAGGTCAGACCCGTCGAGAGTGGTGATTCTAGTCGGGTGGGCGGGTGCCAGCAGCGTTCGATTAAAGAGCATGCATTTAGTTTTACTAGTGTTTAAGAGCAGTTGGAGGCTATTGAAGGAGTGTTGTATGGCATTGAAGCTCGTTTGGAGGTTTGTTAACACAGTGTCCAATGAAGGGCCAGATGTATACAAAATGGTGTCGTCTGCGTAGAGGTGGATCTGAGAGTCACCAGCAGCAAGAGCGACATCATTGATATACACGGAGAAAAGAGTCGGCCCAAGAATTGAACCCTGTGGCACCCCCATAGAGACTGCCATAGGTCCAGACAACAGGCCCTCCGATTTGACACACTGAACTCTATCTGAGAAGTAGTTGGTGAACCAGGCGAGGCAGTCATTTGAGAAACCAAGGCTATTTAGTCTGCCAATAAGAATGCGGTGGTTGACAGAGTCGAAAGCCTTGGCCAGGTCGATGAAGACGGCTGCACAGTACTGTCTATTATCGATCGCGGTTATAATATCGTTTAGGACCTTGAGCGTGGCTGAAGTGCACCCATGACCAGCTCGGAAACCGGATTGCATAGCGGAGAAGGTACGGTGGGATTCGAAATGGTCGGTGATCTGTTTGTTAACTTGGCTTTCAAATACTTTCGAAAGGCAGGGCAGGATGGATATAGGTCTGTAACAGTTTGGATCTAGAGTGTCACCCCCTTTGAAGAGGGGGATGACCGCGGCAGCTTTCCAATCTCTGGGGATCTCAGACGTTACGAAAGAGAGGTTGAACAGACTAGTAATAGGGGTTGCGACAATTTCGGCAGCTAGTTTTAGAAAGAAAGGGTCCAGATTGTCTAGCCCAGCTGATTTGTAGGGGTCCAGATTTTGCAGCTCTTTCAGAACATCAGCTGTCTGAATTTGTGTGAAGGAGAAGCGGGGGGGGGGCATGGGCAAGTTGCAGCGGAGGGTGCAGAGTTGGTGGCCGGGGTAGTGGTAGCCAGGTGGAAAGCATGGCCAGCCGTAGCAAAATGCTTGTTGAAATTCTCGATTATTGTAGATTTATCGGTGGTGATAGTGTTTCCTAGCCTCAGTGCAGTGGGCAGCTGGGAGGAAGTGCTCTTATTCTCCATGGACTTTACAGTGTCCCAAAACTTTTTGGAGTTAGTGCTACAGGATGCAAATTTCTGTTTGAAAAAGTTAGCCTTTGCTTTCCTGACTGCTTGTGTATATTGGTTCCTAACTTCCCTGAAAAGTTGCATATCGCGGGGGCTATTTGATGCTAATGATCATGAGGAAGGTGAGGGATCAGCCCAGAACTACACGGCAGGACCTGGTCAATGACCTGAAGAGAGCTGGGACCACAGTCTCAAAGAAAACCATTAGTAACACACTAACCCATCATGGATTAAAATCCTGAAGCGCACGCAACGTCCCCCTGCTCAAGCCAGCGCATGTCCAGGCCCGCCTACACACTCACACACACACACACTGGCAAAGACTTCCAGCTGGCCGGCAGACACTGGAATACGTTTCTGTGTGACATAGTGAGGACTTTGCATAGGCGCTTTGTTGCGTTTTTTGTGGGACAGAAAAAAATGGCCGGAACGTAAAACAACGTTATTAACCGGTTCCAATGCTTTTAAAATAACGGTTCTGTTCCGGAACAGTACAGATCACTTTCGTTCCCGGTTCTGTTCCCTGTACTGGATCCAACCCCTTCAAAGAACCGAATCAAGGAATAGTAAACTCCCATAAAAAATATATATATACAGTGGGGAGAACAAGTATTTGATACACTGCCGATTTTGCAGGTTTTCCTACTTACAAAGCACGTAGAGGTCTGTAATTTTTATCATAGGTACACTTCAACTGTGAGAGACGGATTTTAAAACAAAAATCCAGAAAATCACATTGTATGATTTTTAAGTAATTAATTTGCATTTTATTGCATGACATAAGTATTTGATCACCTACCAACCAGTAATAATTCTGGCTCTCACAGACCTGTTAGTTTTTCTTCAAGAAGCCCTCCTGTTCTCCACTCATTACCTGTATTAACTGCACCTGTTTGAACTTGTTACCTGTATAAAAGACACCTGTCCACACACTCAATCAAACAGACTCCAACCTCTCCACAATGGCCAAGACCAGAGAGCTGTGTAAAGACATCACAGATAAAATTGTAGTCCTGCACAAGGCTGGGATAGGCTACAGGACAATAGGCAAGCAGCTTGGTGAGAAGGCAACAACTGTTGGCGCAATTATTAGAAAATGGAAGAAGTTCAAGATGACGGTCAATCACCCTCGGTCTGGGGCTCCATGCAAGATCTCACCTCGTGTGGTATCAATGATCATGAGGAAGGTGAGGGATCAGCCCAGAACTACACGGCAGGACCTGGTCAATGACCTGAAGAGAGCTGGGACCACAGTCTCAAAGAAAACCATTAGTAACACACTAACCCATCATGGATTAAAATCCTGAGGCGCACGCAACGTCCCCCTGCTCAAGCCAGCGCATGTCCAGGCCCGTCTGGAGTTTGCCAATGACCATCTGGATGATCCAGAGGAGGAATGGGAGAAGGTAATGTGGTCTGATGAGACAAAAATAGAGCACTCGCCATGTTTGGAGGAAGAAGAAGGATGAGTACAACCCCAAGAACACAGTCAGAGCAACTAAGGAGTGTCTCCGTAAGAAGCATCTCAAGGTCCTGGAGTGGCCTAGCCAGTCTCCAGACCTGAACCCAATAGAAAATCTTTGAAGGGAGCTGAAAGTCCGTATTGCCCAGCGACAGCCCCGAAACCTGAAGGATCTGGAGAAGGTCTGTATGGAGGAGTGGGCCAAAATCCCTGCTGCAGTGTGTGCAAACCTGGTCAGGTCCTACAGGAAACGTATGATCTCTGTAATTGCAAACAAAGGTTTCTGTACCAAATATTAATTTCTGCTTTTCTGATGTATCAAATACTTATGTCATGCAATAAAATGCAAATGAATTACTTAAAAATCATACAATGTGATTTTCTGGATTTTTGTTTTAGATTCCGTCTCTCACAGTTGAAGTGTACCTATGATAAAAAATTACAGACCTCTACATGCTTTGTAAGTAGGAAAACCTGCAAAATCGGCAGTGTATCAAATACTTGTTCTCCCCACTGTATATACAGGTGCAGCTCAATAAATTAGAATATTGTGGAAAAGTTAAGTAATTTCAATAATTCAATTGACAAAGTGATTAATTACACAACAAGTGAAATAGTTCAAGCCTGTATTTGTTTTAATCTTGATGATTACGGCTTACAGCTCATGAAAACCCCAAAATCAGTATCTCAGAAAATTAGAATATGACATAAGACCAGTGAAAAAAAGAAATGTAATACAGACATGTCGGCCTTCTGAAAAGTATGTTCTTGTCTTCTGCACAACTGTCAAGTCAGCAGTCTTCCCATGATTGTGAAGCCTACTGAACTGGACTGAGAGACCATTTAAAGGCTCAGGAAACCTTTGCAGGTGTTTTGAGTTAGTTAGCTGATTAGAGTGTGACACCTTGAGTCTACAATATTAAACTTTTACACAATATTAAAATTTTCTGAGATACTGAATTTGGGGTTTTCATGAGCTGTAAGCCGTAATCATCAAGATAAAACAAATACAGCCTTGAACTATTTCGCTTTTTGTGTAATTAATCCACGATATGACTTTGTCAATTGAATTATTGAAATTACTTAACTTTTCCACAATATTCTAATTTATATATATTCATCAAAAAATGGTGCAGAAAATGTCAAGTTTAAGGTAGAGCACTTTTAGAACAGTGCAAAAACTGTGACGATGATGCGTTTGGCAAAAATAGCTTGAGTGAACAGTGTTTACTGAATGAATAAACTGAAGTAAAAGACCAACCCTGGATAGTTCTGCTAGAGCGGAGTTCATCTCCTGGTCACTGGCAGAGATGGTCTGTCTGATGTCAGCGTAGTACCGTACCACCATCTGCTTGTAACGGGGGATGTCTCGGGCATACAGCAGTTTGTTTATTGGTGAATCCTAGAGAGACAGAGAAAGGGAGGGAGAGAGAGAGAGAGAGATTACCAGTTATAAAGAATCACCTCCACCTTCCACCGTCTCCCATGGCCCAGTCAACATCTCCCCTACGCGCATGCACAACCCCAGAGGGGATGGGTTAAATGCAGAAGACACATTTCAGTTGAATGCCTTCAGTTGTGCAACTGACTAGGTATCCCCATTCCTTTCCCTCCTCTCACTCACTCTGCCCAGTTTATGCTCTGAGGTGGTGCAGGAGTCCATGAAGGTCTGGGAGATGACCGTCAACACGGCGTCCACGTGGTCCGAGGGCTGGACGTCAAAGATAAACTGGGGGTTCTTTACAATGTTGATCCAGAACCTCAGGGGCAAACTGGACGGAGGGAACGAGGGAGGGAACGAGGGAGGGAGGGAACGAGGGAGGGAGGGAACGAGAGAGGGAAAGAGGGAACGAGAGAGGGAACGAGGGAGGAAAACAGCGTTACATGTATGGATAAGAACTGTTATTGTTATGTTCACATGTTACATATCATATCACCCAACCACATAATAATGTAAACACACACACACACGTATGCAAGGACACACACGTGGATGGTCTCAAGAGTCTGTGTGTGTGAGTGTGTACCTGTTGGTCTTCCAGATGTGGATGGAATCAGGATGTGTGTGCGCGCGCGGCCGTCTATCCACGTACATGCGCGTGCGTGTGTGTGTGTGTGCTTCTGCATCGGTATGTATGTACCTGTTGGTCTTCCAGATATGGATGGTCTCGGGGTCGGTGATGGCGTGGTGCTGCGCCTGGTCATCCAGCAGGTCAAAGAAGTACTTGACAGCCAGTGGAACGGGACGACTGGTGGACAGGATCACCGTGAACAGGTCATCCACAAACTTCTGCAGAGTGCCCTGTGGAGGGAGGGAGGGAGGGAGATTGGGAAAGGTTAGGGTTTTTGCGCAATTTTGAAAGTGAATGTGGGAGTGTCTGTGTGTAATAATAATTCATTATAATTTGGGGGGTGATTATGTTTGTCCTGTTACACACTTGTGGAAATGTAATGGAAATGTGTTTCTTGCATATCCCAACTCCCCCTGAGACACCCGCTGGGAGTGGGGTCACGGCCACGGTCACCATTGTCCAGCGCCCCTGGAGAAACTGGGGTTAAGTGCCTTGCTCAGGGCACAGCTACAGATGTTTCACCTTGTCGGCTCTGGGATTTGAACCAGTGACCTATCAGTTACTGGCCCACAGGTCTAACCTCCAGGCTATCTGCCGTGTGTGTGTGTGTGTGTACGTCTACAGTATCTGCCGTGTGTGTGTGTGTATGTATGTGTGTGTGTGTGTGTGTGTGTGTACGTCTACAGTATCTGCCGGGCGTGTGTGTGTGTCATGTGTGCATCCAGTATCTACCTTCATAGAGAGCAGTCGTGTGAGGTAGATCTCTGGTATAGCCTTGGCCCTCTCCCTCTCCCGCACACTGCCCCGGCGGTGCTTGGGTAGCTCAGGCTCCTCGCCGGCCTTGACCAGGTGCCACAGCCTCACCCCGCCCTCGTCTGCATCCTCCAGCATGGGCGTCTCTGAACAGGGGGAGGACGACAGAAGAAAGGAAAACGGTTGAGAAAGAAAGAGAGTTAGCAAAAAAAAGGGCCATTTCAAATGTTATATAGTTATTTGTACATATTTCACAAAAGTTAACATTTGAGTCAACGTTTCAGCCTAGTGGACTTTCTCAAGATGAGATGCATCCATACTTATTCTACAAAAACTTAGTGGAAGTGGTCACTGTAGTGGAACAACAAGACATTTCTCAGAGAGTGTGGAACTAAAATGCAAGTGGAACTCACTTTCCCCTGCCACGTAGTCGTGGTTGTCGTGGTGAATGTGTTTGCTGTGGCGCGGGACCAAAGCCACTGTCGCTCCATCTGGAACCTGAAACACAACAACAACAGTGTTATAAATCTCTCATGAATACGATATAGATGCACTATGAAGGCTTATGAATGCCCTATGAAGGTTTATGAATGCTTTATGATTGCACCATGAAGGCTTATGAATGCTTTGTGAATGCTTATGAAGGGTTAATGAAGGCTTAGAAACATGAATTTGATCAAAATTGTAAGACCATTATGAATGCTTTATGAAGGCTTTATGAATGCTTTACAGAGTGTTATAAACTCTTTATAAAGCTTTATGACGGCTCGATGTGGGTGCAGACCTTGTAGTGTTGGAGTGTGTTGAGGCGTTTCCAGTTGCCCTGGACAATAGACGTCAGGTCTTCATCAGACAGGATCAGATGACCTGCTACACCGGACCTCCACTCTGAAACACAAATGCAGTATGTTAGACAGGCCTATAGACAGAATGAAATAGAACACCATTATAATACACTATAGGCTCAGTCACTAGCAAGTAACATTATTCATCAGATCCAGCGTGTGTGAGAGAGAGAGCAAGTGAGGGAGGGGGAGGGGGAGGGCCCATCTTCCCAGAGGTGCAACCAGGTTACTATTATTTGAGTCTCAAGTCACAAGGTCAGAGTCTCAAGTCACAAGGTCAGAGTCTCAAGTCACAAGGTCAGAGTCTCAAGTCACAAGGTCAGAGTCTCAAGTCACAAGGTCAGAGTCTCAAGGTCAGAGTCTCAAGTCACAAGGTCAGAGTCTCAAGTCACAAGGTCAGAGTCTCAAGTCACAAGGTCAGAGTCTCAAGTCACAAGGTCAGAGTCTCAAGGTCAGAGTCTCAAGTCACAAGGTCAGAGTCTCAAGTTGAGTCCCAAGTAGAACGGGTCAAGACTCGAGTCAAGTCCAAGTCGTGCATTCTAAGAACAAGTCAAGTCAAGTCACAAGTCAAGTAAAAAACAAAATCTATACATGCAATGACTTGTTCAACTACAAATCTTTTTCTATTTATTGAGGCTACCAGACAGCCTTTTCATTATTTTGTCTAATCTAATTGTAAAATAGGGACCTTGTAGCAGTCTTAAGGGCATTAAAACAGCAGAAGGCAAGGCAGGTTGATGTGCTCAGAGTGTAGATTTATTTACAGGTCTTGGTGATCCAATGGTGAAAGCACCATATCATACAAAATATACAAGTAGATTTACCAAATATACACGGGCAATAGCCCAAAAGAAATATCCTCTGTATCAGGCTTAACCTGTCCTATTTCAACGGACACAGGTAGAGGGAAAGACTGTACAGCCTCCCCTTGAGAAACCAAATGGACTCTGTCTAACAGGAGCTCAAACAGGTAGACCTGCATAATATAACCACTTGGCCCCCAGGACCAGACAATTACGCAATTGGCAAATGCAACCAATAAACTGGTTCTGCAATGCAAAAGGCAATTTCCACATCAATTTTTACATTAGTAAAAGTAATCAGACGTAATTATTTTTAATGATATTTCAACACCATGCATACATGGAACAATAATTTTCTCTTATTGAACGTTCTCACTCCAAAGCTGAGGCACGCAGGCTCCTATTACGCAATGACAGAGACATAGGACACAAACACACGGAACTCCGACATAACCTGGGAACAAAGGAAACCATACATTTAATTAAATAAACAAAACTTCTACCTCATGAGTCTTGCGAACGTTCATGTGCACTATAAACATCGCGCCCACTCAGAGCAGGGTAAGAAACGGTTGGCTAAATTAAAATGTATCGTAGGCCTATCAAACATGAAACAGAAATGTCTACCTGTTGCAATAGGTAGGGAGATGGAATGATGAAACGCTAGCAATTATTTTAGTATGAAATGGAATATAGATTTACCACATAGCATTTAGCAAAAGAAAACATTTCAACAAGAGAAAAAAGGCGCTCTCCACTGGTGGGAGTTTGGAGAGCGTCTTCACACAGTAGGCTAATGATTCATTTTAACACATTCCAAATGCAAGCTTCATAAATAAATTATAAATTTCTAGTAATTATTACATACCTAAAGACCTTTAAGGCCTATGCGAGTAATTGATGCCCCATTGCTGGTGAGCTTACAAAGTAAACAGTTAATATTATTGATCACCAAATCATTTTTGGAGCTGCATATTTATTTATTATGGCAATCCTTTCCCCCTACAATTTGAAGTTTGAGCTTTACCCGATCCTATAGCTGTACGGCAAATCAGAAATCTGTTCGCTAGCTCACCCGACCTGTGTTGATTGACAGTTTGCTGGTCCATTCAGAGTGCCGAGTGTGCGCTTCACTAACCAATCTGCTGCAACTTGCATGTTTGTTTTTTTAACAAGGGCGATGCTGTGGCTCCTGTATCTGGCTGCATGTAGAGTAATCCACGGAGACTCTGTGCCACAAAATGAGTGACAAAATATTACAAAACCTGGCCAGATCATTTCAAGTCATCAGTCTCAAGTCAAAGCCGAGTCTTGAGGCTCCAAGTCCAAGTCAAGTCTCAAGTTATTTTATATCAAGTCGAGTCTCAAGTCATCAAATTTGTGACTCGAGTCCACAACTCTGCATCTTCCTGTGTGTGTGTGTGTGTGTGTGTGTGTGTTCCTCACCCAGGTCCAGAGAGTCTGTGTGTGGCCGGTGGGAGAAGGAGGTGCCCTTGTAGACCTGGTCCAGGAGTTTCTCCTTCACCTGGGTGATGGTGTCTATATCCAGCACCTTGGAGGGAAGCAGCTGCGTCTCATTCACCCCCCCCCCCTGCATCAACACGTTCAGGGTCTGGGGGGGGGGGGGGGTACGAGAGAATGAGCTTTCAATCACTCACAAAACACACTTTCTTGGATGTATTTTATTTTTCCAATGTTTATATTCGTCTTTAGATCTATTTATCTTATCTCAGGTTTTTCACTGAAGAAAGAAAAGAGTGTGTTTGTGTGTGTGGTTAGACTGAGTGCACATGTGTGCCTTTCGTGAAACAACACTGCCACTTTTCCCCTTTACTAGCACTGACTTTGCTGATAGCTACTTTATTGAGGAAAAATGTACTTACTGTGACTGAGATATGCGGTTGTCCCACCTAGCTATCTTAAGGTGAGTGCACTAACTGTCGGTCTGAATGTGTGTGTGTTTTTGTGTGTCCGTATGAGTGTGTGTCTGAATGCCTGAGTGTGTGTATCCTCACCAGGGTCTTGTACTCAACGTCCTCTCGGAGCAGACGGTTGTCGTTGAGCGTGTATTTGGCCTTGCCCGTCACCGCGTCCACCGGCCCCTTGTCCACCTGATGCTTGATAGCCCTGAACAACATGTAGAGAGACTCGCCTGCAGAGTCCTGGAGAGAGGGGGAGACAACAACAGTTAGCATCATGCTAGCAAAACAGGTACACAATTAGCATCATGCTAACAAATGTAGGTAAACAGTTAGCATCATGATAACCAATCCGGTAAACAATTAGCATCATGCTAACAATCATTGTCCTGGGAAAGACGAGGTTACACGACATTTACCAACATGCTAAAAATGAATTCCTCCATTTCCACCGCTAATGAATGTTAATGCTAGTAGGCATTTTGACCCAGGTAAGATATATTTAGCCAAGTCTGCTTAAAACTGGCATGGATAATGTAGCCAAGATTCACAAGCATGGAATAAAGCCTTGGCCCAGTTGGAATTCTTTGAAAGTGCATCCTTCCTTCTTTGACGTCATTACTGATTAGAAATGACTGGACAGGTGAAAGCCATGTGGTGGAGTCCTTTCATTTCTGTCTAAACAGTGATTACTTCAAGGAAGTACTCATTACTGACGCGACTCATGTAGAACACAGAGAGGGAGAGCGGTGACACACTGGTCAGGAAAATACTCTATTGTAAATGCAATATTCGCGCAGAAATGGGTTGAGCTTTGATTGGTTCTCGCAAACGTTTTTTTATTTCCTTTAGAGCTCACTTTGTTTGGATGTGAAAATCCAACAGTTGTATTGGAAGGGGCGGTTCTCAGGGGCTGTTTTTGGTTGTACATGTGGGTGTTTGAGTGAGAAATACACAGAGGAGAACCAAATCAGTAAACAAGAACAGCCCCATTCATTAATTGACGCTTCGTGCCTTCAACATCAAGGAACCTTTCCAGACTCTGAAGTCAGGAAGACTGAGTTTGGCGTTTGCCAGACTAATCATTTCCTCCTCTGTGTAGAAGTAATTCCTGTGGACCGACTCACCCTGAGGAAAGCATAGAGGCAGATGGACATCCAGTTGGTCAGCAGCTTCTCCACCACTGTCTCCGTTCTGCAAAGTAAAAAATCAGTTACACGTATTCTCTCTCCCACACACACACCCTGACCTGCACACCCCCACACACACCCTCTCCATCCCTTCCTATCTTACCTCCGGAGCATGAGTTTGGGGTTCTTGACCACGTACTGCTCCACCAGGTCGTTGAGCAGGGTCTTGAGGATGTCGGTGAAGTACTCCAGTTTACCATGCAGTGCCACCGTCAGGAGAGAGGCCACGTAGGCCCGGTCCCTTGGCGAGAACGTCCGCTGGCTCTCCAGAGTATGGATGAACTGGTACGGAGGAGAAAGAGGAGGGAGAGGAACGACAGTGAGAAAAAATAAAAAGGTAGCGGCTAAATATCTCTCCCATGATATTTCTACCCCAGGGGAGGCTGGTGTAGTGAAGAAGAGGATGGTTCTCCTCTGTAATTTCAGTAACAAACAAAAAAACGTATTTAGGAATCCCCCTTGTTATAAAACTATACCTCTGTTATAGGCTACCACTACACAGCTCAAAACCATAGAAATAGACTCCATAGAAAGGCCTTGGGACCTTTGACCCTGGCAATTTGACTGGTAAACTCATGGGTACATCTGCGATGGCTGACTGGTATTATGATGAGATCTGACACTGGATTGCCATGGTACAATATAATATTAACTGATATGGCTCATGCAATGCAATGTATTTTTTGTAATGTCAGTTGAGTTGACTCAACAAATCACAGCACAGATTGATGGGAACATTTCCTGCTTTTACTTCCTGCTTTGCTCCTATGGGTACACCAGTCCACCCATTATGCCACCATTGACTTGAATTGGGAGGCCTTTTCTATGGATTCTGTTTCTATGGTTCGAACCCTGATTTTAGTATTGCCAGGTGAGGTCGGCTACAAATATTCTTCATTGCAGTCATTGCAGTCTCACATTGCTTGCTTTCCTTCAAAACCACTTGTCTAAAACAAACCTTCAAGAGTCCAATAACATGGTAAGAATCAATCCAGTTCTTTCACCAATCATCATCACTGTCCCC
The DNA here is from genome assembly GCF_964263955.1 of Coregonus lavaretus. Taxonomy (NCBI): domain Eukaryota; kingdom Metazoa; phylum Chordata; class Actinopteri; order Salmoniformes; family Salmonidae; genus Coregonus; species Coregonus lavaretus. The sequence continues at coordinate 50,862,929 of NC_139995.1, forward strand.
CTACCTTGGTAAGGAACAGTTTGCTGTTGAGCAAGTTAGAGAGCTGCACCAGGCCCTGCTCCACCGTGGCCCGTCGACACTCCTGCACGTCCAGATCCCTCCGCAGGGGTGACTCGCGGTGGCCCGGGAAGAAGATCCGCTCTGCATAGCGCCGGTAGTCCAGGAAGGGGATGCCCGAGCCCACCAGGTCACTGGACATGTCCATCATCTCCATCATCAGGTCTAGGGGGGCGGGGTCAGGAGTTCAAAGGTTAAAGCGGTGTGACCTTGCTCGGAACATGTGCCAATCGAAAAAGGGGTGAGTTTTATTTGTTTTGTTTATTTGGATCCCCATTAGTTTTTGCAAGCTTCGTAAAACAACAGGTGTTCCCAACAATGGAGAGAGAAAAATAGAAAAAGAATAGAAAGATAATAACAGGAGGAATAAATACAACAATAAATAAATAAACAGGAATAAATACAAGAGCAGCTACTTCCTGTGGTCCACAAAAAATAAATCATGACAAGTAAAGCACTGATAGACAAAGACAGTCACACAAATTAAAAATACAACGATATTCAAACAATACAACTAAAAACTAATACAAATAATACAACAAAAAAGAATGTGTGTGTTAGGGTGTGTCTGTGTGTGTGTGTGTTTGTGTGTGTCCAATCACAGTCCCCGCCATTCCAGTGAATGTCATGAGCCTCTCACTCCACCGGGTTACCACCTTAATTTTCTTCCACTCTGCTCACCACTCTCTCTACTCAGCCTAACTAGCTCCACCTGTCCCTGCTCTGCTCTGCTCTAATTACTCTGCCAGCTGCGCTGCATTACCCACTACCTCTCCCAGTATTTAAAGCCCTGTCTTTCAGCTCTCCTTTGTCAGATCGTCTGCAAAGCTCACACCCGGAACCTGTTTGCTCGCGCTTCTGGCTCACCCTGGTTTTGTGACCCCGGACCTGCCTGATTTTTGGATACTCTTCTGCCCCAGGAGATCCAGACCTGCTTTCTGCCATAACGACTCCTGACTACTCTTCATTCCCGGTAACTCTGACCAGCCTTCTGCCTTGCTACTACGTATTTTGGATTTCCCTTGAACTGTACTGCTGCCTTGTTTCATTCCGCCCTGTTGTGTCTGTGTCTCCCCCCCCCAGGACTTCTGGACCACCCACCACCGGTTTCATAGGACGCATCGCTGCCACTGGGGGGGGCACAGACCCAGCATATTGGACGGGATCCCTGTTACCCCTGGAGCCTTCATTCACTCCCTACTTCCCTTTTCCCTTAAGTTTTAATAAACTTTCTGGTGTGACGCAATTGTGGTCCTCTGGTCGTCTGTCTGAATCGTGACAGTACGATCTGACCATTATGGACTCAGCGCACACTTCCCCCGACATGGAAACCGACGAGCAGGAGCAGCAGTTCCAGCAGCAGCAACAACAACTCGCCATGATCATTCAACTCCTCACCAACCTTACCCCAGCCAGTCTGCCCACCAGCCCTGCCTCCGAGTTACCTGCCCCGGTCATTGCAGCCGCTGCTCCGGAACCCAAGATCGGAAACCCCGAGCGGTTCAACGGCGATTCAACCCAGGTCCGGCCATTCCTGACTAGCTGCCGACTTCAGTTCTCCTTGCAGCCAAGGACCTTCGCCACGGAGGGGGCTAAAGTTGGGTATGCCATCACTCACCTGACGGGCCGAGCTCGACTCTGGGGAACAGCAGAGTTCGAACGTCAAACCCCCGCATGTGCAATCTTCGACCTGTTTGCTGAGGAGATGCTGAAGGTGTTTGACCTGGATTCACCAACCGCAGAGGCGTCTCGTGAACTGTTCAGTATTCGACAAGGCAGACGTACAGTCGCAGACCATTCCATCGACTTCCGAACCCTGGCTAGACGAAGTTCTTGGAACACACCATCGTTGGTGGACGCGTTCTTCCATAGTTTGGCTGACTATATCAAGGACGAGTTGGTCTCCCATGAACTGCCTTCCACTCTTGATGAAGCCATCGCACTGACTGTCAGGATCGACAGAAGGATACAGACCCGTCGTCGTGAGAGGGGGCGCCAAGGTCCACCTACTACCGGCATTCGGAGAGATCCGACTGGGCTCCTGTCATCTACTGCCACTCACCCAGGTCAGCTTGATCAGTCTGAGCCTATGGAGATTGGGCGAGCCTCTCTCACTCCTGCAGAGCGCCAGCGCCGCTTCACCTCAAACCTCTGCCTCTATTGTGGAGGTGATGGACATCGTGTGGTAACCTGCCCTTTAAAGGGCCGAAGCTCACCGGGCATAGGGGGAGTCCGGTTGAGTTCAATGACCATCCAGTCCTCCGACCGCAAACCCCTGCTGCAAGTTCACCTCCGCCTCTCTGATTCAACTCACACCCTGGCTGCTCTGGTGGATTCTGGCGCCGAAGCCAACATAATGGACATCAAGCTGGCACGCCAACTGGGACTGGAGAACCTCCGTTTGACACCTCCTATTCCTGCCCGGGCACTGGACGGACACTTACTCGGATCGGTCACTCATGTCACGGCCCCGGTCTCGATGGGTCTGTCCGGAAACCATCAAGAAACTATCCAGTTTCACCTGCTCCCCTCTCCAGGCCAACCCCTCATCCTGGGTTACCCATGGCTCCGCCGGCACAACCCTCAGCTCGACTGGGTGACCGGGGTGATCAGGGAGTGGGGAGAGGACTGCCACCGAACCTGCCTGCTTGCTGCCGCACTACCCCCTCGGCCAGTACCTACTAACTCCGCTCCTGACCTCTCCAATGTCCCAGAATGCTACCATGGTCTCAGAGAAGTGTTTAACAAAGCAAGAGCCACATCTCTGCCCCCTCACCGACCGTACGACTGTGCCATCGACCTCCTCCCTGGAACAGCCCCTCCAAAGGGCCGTCTTTATTCGTTGTCTGCTCCTGAAAGAAAGTCCATGGAGGACTACATCAATGGCTCTCTGTCCGCAGGATTAATCCGTTCATCTTCATCTCCTGCTGGTGCTGGCTTCTTCTTTGTGGGGAAGAAGGACGGATCTCTTCGCCCCTGCATCGACTACAGGGGACTCAACGACATCACAGTGAAGAACCGTTACCCTCTGCCTCTGCTCACCTCTGCTTTTGAGTTGCTCCAGGGAGCCACTGTTTTTACCAAGTTGGATCTCAGAAACGCTTACCACCTAGTGCGGATCCGGGAGGGAGATGAATGGAAAACCGCATTCAATACACCAACAGGCCACTACGAGTATCTGGTTATGCCTTTTGGCCTCACCAATGCTCCTGCTGTGTTCCAGGCTCTAGTGAATGATGTACTGCGGGACATGTTAAACAAGTTTGTCTTCGTTTACCTGGATGACATCTTAATCTACTCCAGAAACCTGTCTGAACACACCCGCCATGTCCAGCAAGTCCTTCATCGTCTTCTGGAGAATTCCCTCTACGCCAAGGCAGAGAAATGTGAGTTTCACGTCAAGACAGTGGCCTTCCTGGGGTACATAGTGGCAGAGGGAAGTATCCAAATGGATCCTGCCAAAGTATCAGCAGTCACTTCATGGCCAGTTCCGGAGAACAGAAAGAAGCTGCAACAGTTTCTGGGGTTTGCTAACTTCTATAGAAAGTTTATCCGGAACTACAGTACCGTTGCTGCCCCTCTCACTGCTCTTACCAGCACCAAGCAACCCTTCACCTGGACCCCAGCAGCCGACAAAGCCTTCAGTACCCTCAAGGTGAGGTTCACCTCCGCTCCCATCCTCCAGATGCCTGATGTGGACCGGCAATTCATTGTGGAGGTGGACGCCTCGGATGTGGGAGTTGGTGCTGTGATTTCTCAGTGGGCTGCGGAGGATAGGAAGCTCCATCCCTGTGCCTTTTTCTCACGTCGGTTGTCCCCCTCTGAGTGCAATTACGACATAGGGAACCGTGAGCTGTTGGCTGTGAAGCTTGCCTTGGAGGAGTGGCGTCACTGGCTGGAGGGGTCCACCATTCCATTTCTCGTTTGGACCGATCATAAGAACTTGGAGTACATCCGCACGGCCAAACGGTTGAACTCCAGGCAGTCCCGCTGGGCCCTGTTCTTCACCAGGTTTAATTTCACTCTGTCATACCGGCCTGGATCACGCAACACCAAGCCAGACGCCCTCTCCCGTCAATTCCAGAAGGATGACACCCCCTCCAAGGACCCTGTGTCGATTCTGCCAAGTCCCTGCATCGTAGCAGCTCTGACCTGGGCTGTTGAGGAACAGGTGCTGGAAGCTCTCCGTAACCAGCCAGGTCCCAGCACTTGCCCAGCTGACCGCCTTTTTGTCCCCGAAAACCTGAGGTCCCAGGTCGTTCAGTGGGGACATGACTCCCGCCTAGCTTGTCACCCTGGCTCCACCCGCACTTACAACCTGCTCGCCCAGAGGTTCTGGTGGTCCTCTCTGAGAAAGGATGTACGGGAATTCGTCCAAGCCTGCCCCATCTGCAACCAACACAAGTCGTCCTGCCAGCCCCCAGCCGGATTGCTGCAGCCCCTGCCTGTGCCCAGACGTCCCTGGTCTCACATCGCCCTTGACTTTGTCACGGGGCTGCCCCCTTCAAGTGGCATGACCGTCATTCTCACCATAGTTGACCGTTTCAGCAAGATGGCACACTTCATTCCCCTCCCCAAGCTCCCAACCGCCAAGGAGACCGCCCAGGTGGTCCTGGAACACGTCTTCCGGATCCACGGACTGCCAAAGGATGTAGTTTCTGACCGTGGTCCACAATTCTCCTCCGCTTTTTGGAAGGAGTTCTGTCACCTGCTGGGAGCCACAGTCAGTCTGACTTCCGGATTCCATCCCCAATCCAATGGGCAGTCAGAGCGGGCAAATCAGGAGCTCGAGAAGGCACTGCGATGCATGACTTCACGCAACCCCCACTCCTGGTCGCAGCAATTGACATGGGTGGAGTACGCACACAATTATCTGACCTGCTCTGCCATCGGTATGTCCCCTTTCCAATGTGTTTATGGATACCAGCCTCCTCTATTTGCCAGCCAGGAAGAGGAGGTTACTTGCCCATCTGCACTTGCTTTTGCCCGTCGATGTCGCCGCACCTGGTCACAAGCCCGAGCCACACTCCTCAGATCCGTTGCCAGCTACACTACCGGGGCCAACCGTCGGAGAATTCCTGCTCCCACCTACCATGTTGGTCAAAGGGTGTGGTTGTCATCGAAGAACCTGCCACTCAGGGTGGAGTCGCAGAAGCTGGCACCTCGGTTCATTGGCCCATTCCCTATCATAAGAGTGATTAGCCCAACTGCTGTCCGGCTCCAACTGCCTAATTCCCTGAGGGTGCACCCCACTTTCCATGTGTCTAAGATTAAGCCCATCCATGAGAGTCCGCTGGTCCCTGCTGCGCCTTGTCCTCCTCCTCCACGGCTCGTCGATGGTGGTCTGGTTTACACCGTCCGCCGCCTGCTTCGGTCCAGACGGAGGGGTAGGGGTCTCCAGTACCTCATTGACTGGGAGGGCTATGGACCTGAGGAAAGGACCTGGGTGCCAGCTAGTCGGATTGTGGATAGGACTCTCATCACCGCCTTCCACCAACGGCATCCTGATCAACCTGCAATCCGTAGGGGCCGCCCCAGAGGGGTCCCTAACCGTCCTGCCCGCTCGGCTTCCTGTCCTGTGCCTGATCCTGTCTCGGGACCTGTTCCATCTCCCGACCACGGCCCTCCGGCTTCCTCCGAGGATGAGGACGTTCACTCGGACCGTTCGGAGGAGTTCTAGCCCTCCTCCGGCTCCCCTCCTCCCGCCCGGCGTGGTGTTGCTCTTGGGACTTCTGGGGCCGTCCCTTGGGGGGGGGGTTCTGTCATGAGCCTCTCACTCCACCGGGTTACCACCTTAATTTTCTTCCACTCTGCTCACCACTCTCTCTACTCAGCCTAACTAGCTCCACCTGTCCCTGCTCTGCTCTGCTCTAATTACTCTGCCAGCTGCGCTGCATTACCCACTACCTCTCCCAGTATTTAAAGCCCTGTCTTTCAGCTCTCCTTTGTCAGATCGTCTGCAAAGCTCACACCCGGAACCTGTTTGCTCGCGCTTCTGGCTCACCCTGGTTTTGTGACCCCGGACCTGCCTGATTTTTGGATACTCTTCTGCCCCAGGAGATCCAGACCTGCTTTCTGCCATAACGACTCCTGACTACTCTTCATTCCCGGTAACTCTGACCAGCCTTCTGCCTTGCTACTACGTATTTTGGATTTCCCTTGAACTGTACTGCTGCCTTGTTTCATTCCGCCCTGTTGTGTCTGTGTCTCCCCCCCCCAGGACTTCTGGACCACCCACCACCGGTTTCATAGGACGCATCGCTGCCACTGGGGGGGGCACAGACCCAGCATATTGGACGGGATCCCTGTTACCCCTGGAGCCTTCATTCACTCCCTACTTCCCTTTTCCCTTAAGTTTTAATAAACTTTCTGGTGTGACGCAATTGTGGTCCTCTGGTCGTCTGTCTGAATCGTGACAGTGAAAGTCAGTGGAGAAAAGAGGCCCTTTAAAAAGGCTATACGGAACTTTTGGAATGAAGCCAAAAGGGTCAGCTAAATGAACAGATATATTGTCCAGAAGTTACCTCATTGGACAGAAAGGGGCACACCTCCCCACAACCATGAGAAACTTCCCTCAGGGAGCTCGACTCATGGTTTTTAATGTTGTCAATGTCATTGTACAGCCAAGTTTCCACACTTTGGTGTGGACAATAAAGTTTATTCTAGTCCGACTGAACTGGTCTGTTGACGTTGAAACTAGATGCTGAGAATTGTGTTATTGCTTCAAAAGCGATGAATGTTGACATTGGGCGAGGAGTGGGGCCAAAATTAAACTTGTTATTGTCAGAAGCCCACTGAGTGGAATTTGGAGACATTTCATACGTACAGGGGGATTATTTGATGAGATCCTTTTATAAAGAAAGTTAAAAACAAGGATAAATAAACACACAGGGGGTTCTCAAGCATCTCATTTTTCAATTTTTCCTAGCTTCTATCGAGTTCTATCGGGGTACACACACTGAAAGGATTGGATATTCTATCGGGATTCACACACTGAAAGGATTGGATAGGTGAGAAATATAGAAAGAGCCTGCTACTCTCCTATTGGGGGGTTAGTAATATATTGAAATGTCTCTCTTCCCATGTCTCTTCCTCTCTCATTTCATATCTCTCTGTCTCATTTGGAGAGATTAAGGTGTGTTAGTGCTGGGCTGGAACAAAAGCCTGTACACTGCCGCCCTCCAGGACCAGAAGTGCCCAACCACTATTCTATTTAGACTGTCTGCTGTGGTGTGTGACTGAATTGGGAACTCTTTCTCGCAGCAGTATCCCCAACTCTTTCTTGTCACTTCTCTTACCCTATACCACAGTCTCTCTCTATATCCCTCTGTCCCTCTGACCCTGCCTGTGGGGGAGAAGGTTAGTGCATAGAAATATATTGCATCTACTTGTACCTCCTAGTTATGGGAACCCTCAATATGGCCATTGACTTGAATGGGGATGCTGGTTCTAGTAATTATAGTTCTATGGGTTAGTTAGTGTTGGGGTCTGACCTGTGAACTCCTTCTTGCAGCGGTCTCTCACGCTGGTCTCCAGGTTCTCCAGTTGGATCTGAACCTTCTTGTAGTCCCTCAGAGCCTGCTTACTCTTCCTCCTGTTAACACACGCACATTAGAACTGGACTCACATCCCAAGATACATAAGGTTCACGTAAACAAATACTTGCGCACACACACATACCTGTAGATGAGCACTATGATGAGGACGATGAGGGCTAGGATGGAGGACCCCACGCCCACCCCTACCTGGGCCTCCAGGGGGAAGGTGGACAGGCTGAGGGTGTCGTACTGCACCCTGCCCAGGGAGAAGTTCAGGTTGCCCATGTGGACCTGGAACACACACAGACAAATCTGCTATGGCGCTAGACTGTACAAACTGGGGTTAGGGTTAGTTTGGGTTAAGCTTAGTTAGCCTCAAATGGGGTGAGGGAGCCAATTGAGATGTGTCAACCGTGCTTTATCAGAAAACCTTACTGTTGACTCAGTCCTTCCCCCACTTTCCTTTCCTCAATGTCTCTCTCTCAAAGCGCATTGGAGGATGAGGTCCGAGGGAGGGACCTTGGACCCTCTCCTCCAATGTGCTTTGAGAGAGAAGTGAGAAACGGAGGAAACAAGGACAGGGGAAGCACGGATTTGACAACTAATAACGTTTTTAGACACAGCCCTATTGTGTTGGAATGAATGCTCTTATCTATCTTGTGTACTGTAATGTGTATTTTTGTCTTTGGGACAGTGCGTATTGGAACGGAACTGCAGAGGCGGAGGTGGTCTCACAGTGAACTCGGGCAGCGTGTCGGCACCCTCGCGTTTCCTTCCGCCGTTGGGGGGTCCCGGGAAGGGCTGTTGAGGTGGCGGCTCGCAGTACAGGTGGTTCCTGGTCAGGGTCTTCACGGCACACACCCCCTCCCCGACCAGCACCACCACCTCCTCTTTAGAGATGGCCAGGTCCAAGTTCTCACCCTGGGGGGGGGGGGGGGGGGGACGGACATAGAAAGACATAAGCGGAGTATGAGATGAGAGGGAGGAGAGGGAGAACTAGAGAGAGGGAGAGAATATATTACCACACTGAGCATCATGCTTGAATCAAAGCGTCTGCATTCCTTGCCTTTTCTTTGGAACATTCCTCTTTTTTCCCAACGTGCAGGTCTATCTCACATGGGAGTCTAGCCTTCTACTAAATTCCAGACAGGCGGATAGAATGAAAGCGTTTCATTTCCGACTGCAACTTTCGGCTGCAAGGCCTTCCAGTTGAGTGGAAAGTCTTGCAGTAAAAAATAAAAAATAAAACATACTTTCCATTCTATCCCCTTGCCTTGGCTTTATAGTAGTAGTTAGCGGGTAATGCTAACCTCCAGCTGTCAACTATACATGCTGTTAGATTGAAGCTGGCTAGCCTCCAGCAGCTTATTTAACAAGTTGAGAGAGTAGCAGCTAGTGGCTAATGCTAACCTCCAGCTGAATAAAGCTTCCTGGGTTGTAGCGGTAGGGCTTGAGGGGCTCCTGCTGGTTGAGCGGGTGCAGCACGGGATTAGGCTCGTAGCTGAAGGCCCCCTGGGGGCTGACGGCGCCAAACGGGAAGTGCAGGTTGTCCAGGAGGAAGGCCACATCCACCCGCGAGCCCCACACAGAAGACTCCACTGCCGGGCTCCGGCACAGGATCAGAATGGACGAGTTGACCTCGCAACGTTCCATGTACTGGTGGGGGAGATAGAGAAAAGGGGGAGGGGTAAATCAAGCCATCAATCAACTGTATTTATAAAGCACTTTTTACATCAGCAGTTGTCACAAAGTACTATTCAATAACCCAAGATGGAGGGCAGTGGGGGAGAAAGAGATGGAGAGGTGAGGGAGGGGAGAGGTGAGGGAGAGGAAGAGGTGAGGGAGGGGAAGAGGTGAGGGAGGGAGAAAGAGAGTAAGGAATTTCATTGAGTACGAAAAAAGTATGAAATGTATGCACTCACTACTGTAAGTCGCTCTGGATAAAAGCGTCTGGTAAATGACTAAAAAGTAAAATGTAAAATTTTTGTAATGAAAGCCTGAGACATAGTCACAATATTATTTCTTAGAATAGACTTTCATCTCCGAAATACAGGAGAAAGATGAATGACATCTTTACAGTCTGTCCACCCTCTCTCACGCACGCACTCTCCCTATCCACACACCTGTATGATGGAGCAGACGGGGTCCCCAGGGCAGTTGGGCTCCGGTATGATCCTGCGATGCCTCCACATCACCTTGTCCTCCGTCTCATGCTCCCTTTCTCCTCCACTCCTCCTCCTCCTCCTCCTCCTCTGGGGGATGGACTCCCAGGGGTACACAGTGACCAACATCCTAGGTTCCTGTACCACATCTAGGTTGTGACCCGACACGAAGACTAGACGGCCACCGCTATACAGAGAGAGGGGAAGAAATGTGTCACAAACCCATAGAAATACAATTACTAGAACGAACAGGTTGTGGCCCAACACAAAGACCAGACACCCACCTCGACACACACAGAGAGGCATGAGATGTGTCACAACACTGGCGTTCTGAAATATACAATTTCTATGTATGAGTGGGGCCAGGGACACTGAATTTAGGCTTAGAAATCCTTCTTTAACCTGTGTCCTCCCCTTAATCTACACTGATTGAAGTGTATTTAACAAGTGACATCAATAAGGGATCATAGATTTCACCTGGATTCACCTGGTCAGTCTATATCATGGAAAGAGCAGGTGTCCTTAATGTTTTGTCCACTCAGTGTACCATTTCTATGTATGAGTGGGGCCAGGGACCAGACAGACACTGCTACACACAGATAAGGAGGACAGTGTGTCATCATAAACATAGAAATTGAACTACTAGAATGGTCATGCCCATTCAAGTTAATGTTCTGTGATGGTCAGACTTGCGGCCATATTGAGTGTCCACACAAGTGTTCCAGTCCAGTGCTGTCAAGTCCACTCAACTTCAGATATTTTTTTTCAAGAAGTTCCCTTAAGCGAAGTTCACTTAAACCAACTTCAGTTCACTTCAAATGACACATCTATAGATCTGTAACGGAGGTCACACACACACCTGAGGAAGCTCTTGGCGGGCGCGGCCTGGGTGATGTTGGGGTTGGGGGTGAAGCGGTAGGCCGACTCGTGAAGGTGGCGCTGGCTGTTGCCATAGCGAAGCGTCACGCGGTGATCGCCTGTCCTGTTGCTGCTGCCTGTCACACACACCACACTGTCCTCCTGGGCCTCTGATAAACTGGGGAGCAGACAAGAGGAGGAGAGAAGATGAGGTGGGAGGAGAGAAGAGGAGGGAGGAGGAGGAAGAGGGAGAGTAGAGAACAGGGAAGTACAGCACAGTGAATAGGATAATGTATCTGTGTGTCTCTCTTTATGTGCGTCTGTCTAAAATAATGTGTGTGTTCATGAGTATGTTTCACAATCACTCACATGACACATGGCACTCCTCCCACGGTGACAGTGATGTCAGAGGAGCGTCCCGTGAGCAGGTTCCTCCCAGTGATGGTCAGGGACGTGCCCCCTGCCTTGGGACCCCTCTTGGGGGACACCTCCATCACAAACGGGTCCTGGTAGCTGAACCTCTGGCTGGAGAGGCCAAACTCTCCCCCGCTCACTTCTACTGACACCTGGCCCGTCTTCTCTCCCCCGCTGGCTTTGGTCTTACACACAATCCTACAGAAGGACATAGCAATCTCACACAGAAGTAGTAATCACACACACACGTCAACTCCCCCTACCTAACACAGGGACGCACACCCTCACAGTCCATACCTGGAGGAGACCTCGTAGAGGTGGGGGGTGACAGAGCAGGAAACCCCGGCCACAGTGACAGAGTGCAGGATGTCCTCAGCCTTCTGGCCCAAGTTGGACCCTGAGATGGTCAGCACTGTTCCCCCCTCCACCAGACCAGACAGGGGCTCAATCTAACACAGAAGCATAAAACACATGTTAGAACTGATTCTTTCTCCTCCTCAACAATAAGACTAGAACAGTAATTCCAGAGTTATATCTCTATAAATGACTCTGGTTAATTCCATTAAGTTAAGCCATAAACATTCTAGTGAACATAAACTAAGCGAATTGCATTGTTTTCAACCTAACTGTGTTTAAGTTAGTTTCATAATGACTCTATAATCACATCTGTCACACTTATGTCATTACGACACTATGCAAGTGTTGAGTGTTAAAAAGTGTACTCACGGCATGGATGACGGGGGCGGGGCAGGTCTGTTCGATGGGCTCACTGCAGGAGTCTCCGTAGAGACAGGTGGACTGGTCCCCTCCGCACCACACACAGCCGTACTTCTGGTCCGCCGTGTGACACCGGCTACAGTCAGAACGCCCCACCGAACAGTTGTACAGAGTAACTAGGAGGGACAGAGAGAGAGAGTTATAGAGACTGTGAGAGAGATAACGTGAATTAGAGTTTACATTATGTTGAATGAGTGTAGATTTAAACATTAAGCAACAATAATACAGCCATTAAGAGACAGAGATAGTACATTCATTGAGAGAGAGAGAGAGATCTAATACAGTCATTGATAGAGTACAGTCATTGAGAGAGAGAGAGAGAGAGAGAGAGAGAGAGAGAGAGAGAGAGAGAGAGAGAGAGAGAGAGAGAGAGAGAGAGAGAGAGAGAGAGAGAGAGAGAGAGAGAGAGAGGGTGATAGATAATACAGTCATTGAGAGAGAGAGAGAGATAAGTCATTGAGATAGAGAGAGATAATAGTAATTGAGAGAGAGAGAGAGATAATACAGTGATTGTGAGAGAGAGAGAGAGAGAGAGAGAGAGAGAGAGAGAGAGAGAGAGAGAGAGAGAGAGGGTGATAGATAATACAGTCATTGAGAGAGAGAGAGAGATAAGTCATTGAGATAGAGAGAGATAATAGTAATTGAGAGAGAGAGAGAGAGAGATAATACAGTGATTGTGAGAGAGAGAGAGAGAGAGAGAGAGAGGAGAGAGAGAGAGAGGGTGATAGATAATACAGTAATTGAGAGAGAGAGAGAGATAAGTCATTGAGATAGAGAGAGATAATAGTAATTGAGAGAGAGAGAGAGATAATACAGTGATTGTGAGAGAGAGAGAGAGAGAGAGAGGAGAGAGAGAGAGAGAGAGAGAGGGTGATAGATAATACAGTAATTGAGAGAGAGAGAGAGATAAGTCATTGAGATAGAGAGAGATAATAGTAATTGAGAGAGAGAGAGAGAGAGAGAGAGAGAGAGAGAGAGAGAGAGAGAGAGAGAGAGAGAGAGAGAGAGAGAGAGAGAGAGAGAGAGAGAGAGAGAGAGAGAGAGAGCTTGTACAAAACAGAATGCACTGCGTGTAAACAAGTCACACTCGAGCTACCCGCGTCCTTGGGGAAGGGAGTGAAAACTGAAAACGTGAGAACATTCTCTTGGGACCATTTGCCATATGTCTGATTCAGAAGCATAAAAGAAAACATTTAAAAACAATGTTATGGCCGAGAGCAACAACACAGCTGTCTGGGCTGGCAGCATCTGTTCCCCAGCACTATGGGTCTGGGGCTCACCATACAGGTCGTGAGAGCTGTCCACGTGGAAGGTGTCCCGCCTCTTCACGTACACCATGGCGTTGTACTCATCCACTGGAGCAGAGTAGGAATACTGCGGCGAGAAGTAGAGTTGTTAAAGTTTCCACAGAAACTGAGTGCTAAAGTTTCCACAGAAACTTCAGTTTAGTGCTAACGTTTCCACAGAAACTTCAATTGAGTACTAAAGTTTCCACAGAAACTTCAATTGAGTACTAAAGTTTCCACAGTAACTTCAATTGTGTACTAAAGTTTCCACAGAAACTTCAATTGAGTACTTAAGTTTTCACAGAAACTGTCAATGAGTAGAATGGAATAGTCTGACCTGGTGCAGCTGACAGGTGATGTCAAAGAGAGACGGGTTAATCTCATCCATTTCCACATAGGCGTCTACCACCACCGTCCGCCCCTCGATCACCAACACACATTCGTAGTCCAGGTCTTTGTCCTGCACACACACACATTGAACCAGGTTACAACAGAATCAAATACATTGTTTTTCTTTATAGTTCATGAATCTTGCAAATGCAGTTGCCCTCGACCCTAGTGGTGTGTTTGTGTGTGACTGAGTGTTACCTGGTACAGGTGGAGGTTTCGGGCGAGTAGTGTGATCTTCCTCGCCACTCTGACTGGTAACAGAGGCGAACCCCGGACCTTCTCCACACAGGGGCAAGCAGACGAGCCCCAACTCACATAGGAGCCCTCGTCCCCCTACACTCCCCACATACACAGCACTGTTAGATAAATACACGTACACATTCAGAAGGACACACACTCCAACCAACACAAGGTATCGCAATTTTCTGTTTATCTCGTCAACCCATAAACAATTGACTGTTATATATAATAAGGAGGTTCTAAGCTTCTTGATGTAATACTAACTGTTAAAATGGCCTATCAAATAATAAAACGTATGAAAACATTCACGAAAAAACAACTGCTCCAGCTTGTGCTGTCTCAGCCATTTTTTCGGATCGATTTCCAAAAGCAGAAGCAACGTCAAACATGCCAACAACAACAACAAAAGCAAAACACGGTGAGGAATAGCAAGGGGATAAGGGAAGAGCTGGGATTCTGACAATTGGTGATAGAAGTGGGATTCTAGAACTGTGTCCAGTTAAGAGCTGGGAGCACGGTGGCCGTTGAAGCTCTGGACGAATTTCTAACTCACCGGCAGGAAAGCGTCGGATGAGTCATACTGGTAGTCCAGCTCTGAGTTGGCATCCAGGAGCTGGGGGTAGGCCGATGCCGAAAGGAAGAGGTCAGCGGCCTCTCCGTCCCCTGAGAGCACGCTGGCAGCCGAAAACGTGGTGGTGTCGTTCTCCGCCTCCACTTCCTCCCTGGGCCAGAGAAGCACTTCCGGCTCGGCACCCTGGCCCTCGGCATCGGTGGGGGGGAGGTGGTCTAGCGGGAGCGGGGAGGGGGCCTCTGTCAGGTCCAGGTGGAAGGTGAGCTCTGAGTCGGCCGGTTCCCCCAGGGGGAATGGGGTCGGGAGAGGGTAGCTGACAGGTGTGGGCTGGACCTCCATGGGGGGCTCCGCCAGACTCAGAGCCTCGTCCAGTTCCTGAGGGGAGGATGCGGTGACCACTTCCAATGGGGATGTCTCGGGCGGAAACGCCAGGGGGATTAGGGTGGCAAGACCATCGGATGGCTGCCCGTCTTCGGTCATAACCGTCGCCACCTCAGTTTCCGCGGCAAGCTCCACGTCGCCAGGGGTAACCACGGGGCCTACAGTTTCACTTTCAGTTTCAGCCTCTGCAGCGAGCTCTTCTGCGGTTGTTTGCTCTTCTTCCTCACTGGTGGTGGTCTCAGGCATGGGCGGTGTAGCTTCGGCTAACGTTGTAGGGGGAAGAGTGGTGGGGGCCTCGGTCGGCATAGCAGTGGTGGGTGGTGTAGTCGGCTCCGGGGTGGTGATTGTAGGCAGGGTTGTCGTAGGTTCCTGGACGGTAGCTATGGTGTTAGGGGCTTTGGTTGTTGTAGTCGTGGCGATAGTTGTGGTAAATGTAGTTGTTGGGGGTGCTGTTGTTGTTGTAGTTGTTGGGGCCACTGTTGTGGATGGGGAAGTCGTTGTTATAGTAACGGCTTTGGTTGTGGGTGGAGCCGGGGTGGGGAGTTTGAACTGGGTGGTGGAAGGGTGGGAGTGGGGGCGTAAAGGGGGAGAGGGTGAGACAGAAATAAACAAACAAACGACTAAAGAAAACTGATAAAATAAACAAACTCATAAATTGACTGAAAATCTGATGTGAAACATGTATCCTATATGTTTCCAGTATTACCATCAATGATGACAACTCATGCACTTGGTTGGCGACACAGGCAAAATGGAGATGACCATTAGTTATATTGGATGTTTGTTTGTTTTGGGACATGAGGTGCAGTGAGAATAAGTGTCTGGTTATTAATGTCTCCCAACATTCTGTGTTGTCCGCGTTAGAGACGCTTTCACTCAACCATCTACAATGGATTGGCCCCAAACAGCCTAGACTTACCATGCCACTGTACACTAGGGTGCAATAGGTGGACCAAACTCTACAACCAACGATATAGCGAGTGTGGGCAGCATTCCTCTCTTTTCTTCTGTCTTGGCCTCACGTGCAACATGCTTTTTGATCTCTAGCTAACTGACCGTTGTCGCAGTGTGTGTGACTTACGTGTTCGTTATAGATGATAACCCCCTCGTCACAGGCGGGCTTGTGGGTACAGGTGTGCTGGTGGACACACCAGTTGCAGCCCCAGCGACTCAACACGCAACCACGGCAACTAGAGGAGGAGAAATAGAGGGAGGGGGTTAGAAAAAGAGAGAGGGGGCGGGGGGATTGGGATACAAGAGATAGGGAAAGAGAGGAGGGGAGAGAAAGAAAGGGAGAGTGTATTGAAAGAAAGAGAAAGGGTGTTAGAATATAAAATGAAAGAAAGGAGATGAGAGAGAGAGAGAGAGAGAGAGAGAGAGAGAGAGAGAGAGAGAGAGAGAGAGAGAAATGGGAGGAGGGGGAGAGGGAGAGCAAGCTTGGTGCACAGGGTGATCCAATTGCTGGCAATCTAGGGCCAGTGGTAAAAAAGGGGTCATGTAATTGAATCTAGCGGCGGGTTCCTTATTGAAGTGCTCTGAACAAGGTTGAAAAGGAGAAGAGTAGGGTAATTGAGTGAGTGCATGTGCTAACACAATAGAGATGTCGCTGCCCATGCAATCACAGTCTTTTGTGGTTAAGTGTGCCCTCTATGCATCTCTATGGCTAACACAGCCAAATGGATGCAGTTAATAAAGGCATTACTAGACATTATAGCTTGACAAGGCACTCCTATGGCCAGATATTCCACTTCTGACACCATCTGTATCCCATGTATCACTCATTCTAGTTTTGCACCAGTGTAAAGTTTGCAACTGTCACTAGCAATAATACAACATACAGTGGGGGAAAAAAGTATTTAGTCAGCCATCAATTGTGCAAGTTCTCCCACTTAAAAAGATGAGAGAGGCCTTTAATTTTCATCATAGGTACACGTCAACTATGACAGACAAAATGAGATTTTTTTTCTCCAGAAAATCCCATTGTAGGATTTTTTTATGAATTTATTTGCAAATTATGGTGGAAAATAAGTATTTGGTCACCTACAAACAAGCATGATTTCTGGCTCTCACAGACCTGTAACTTCTTCTTTAAGAGGCTCCTCTGTCCTCCACTCGTTACCTGCATTAATGGCACCTGTTTGAACTTGTTATCAGTATAAAATACACCTGTACACAACCTCAAACAGTCACACTCCAAACTCCACTATGGCCAAGACCAAAGAGCTGTCAAAGGACACCAGAAACAAAATTGTAGACCTGCACCAGGCTGGGAAGACTGAATCTGCAATAGGTAAGCAGCTTGGTTTGAAGAAATCAACCGTGGGAGCAATTATTAGGAAATGGAAGACATACAAGACCACTGATAATCTCCCTCGATCTGGGGCTCCACGCAAGATCTCACCCCGTGGGGTCAAAATGATCACAAGAACGGTGAGCAAAAATCCCAGAACCACACGGGGGGACCTAGTGAAGGCCTGCAGAGAGCTGGGACCTAAGTAACAAAGCCTACCATCAGTAACACACTATGCCGCCAGGGACTCAAATCCTGCAGTGCCAGACATGTCCCCCTGCTTAAGCCAGTACATGTCCAGGCCCGTCTGAAGTTTGCTAGAGTGCATTTGGATGATCCAGAAGAGGATTGGGAGAATGTCATATGGTCAGATGAAACCAAAATATAACATTTTGATAAAAACTCAACTCGTCGTGTTTGGAGGACAAAGAATGCTGAGTTGCATCCAAAGAACACCATACCTACTGTGAAGCATGGGGGTAGAAACATCATGCTTTGGGGCTGTTTTTCTGCAAAGGGACCAGGACGACTGATCCGTGTAAAGGAAAGAATGAATGGGGCCATGTATCGTGAGATTTTGAGTGAAAACCTCCTTTCATCAGCAAGGGCATTGAAGATGAAACGTGGCTGGGTCTTTCAGCATGACAATGATCCCAAACACACCGCCCGGGCAACGAAGGAGTGGCTTCGTAAGAAGCATTTCAAGGTCCTGGAGTGGCCTAGCCAGTCTCCAGATCTCAACCCCATAGAAAATCTTTGGAGGGAGTTGAAAGTCTGTGTTGCCCAGAGACAGCCCCAAAACATCACTGCTCTAGAGGAGATCTGCATGGAGGAATGGGCCAAAATACCAGCAACAGTGTGTGAAAACCTTGTGAAGACTTACAGAAAACGTTTGACCTGTGTCATTGCCAACAAAGGGTATATAACAAAGTATTGAGAAACTTTTGTTATTGACCAAATACTTATTTTCCACCATAATTTGCAAATAAATTCATTACAAATCCTACAATGCGATTTTCTGGATTGTTTTTCTCTCATTTTGTCTGTCATAGTTGACGTGTACCTATGATGAAAATTACAGGCCTCTCTCATCTTTTTAAGTGGGAGAACTTGCACAATTGGTGGCTGACTAAATACTTTTTCCCCACTGTACAAGGCAGAGAGCAAAAAGTCTAATAATAGTGAACAGAATGATTACATCTGATAGGTGGTTAATAAAGTCAGTTTAGTTTAATTTCTCTCAGAAGATACAGTAAGGGAAAAAAGTATTTGATCCCCTGCTGATTTTGTACGTTTGCCCACTGACAAAGACATGATCAGTCTATAATTTTAATGGTATGTTTATTTGAACAGTGAGAGACAGAATAACAACAACAAAATCCAGAAAAACACATGTCAAAAATGTTATAAATTGATTTGCATTTTAATGAGGGAAATAAGTATTTGACCCCCTCTCAATCAGAAAGATTTCTGGCTCCCAGGTGTCTTTTATACAGGTAACGAGCTGAGATTAGGAGCACACTCTTAAAGGGAGTGCTCCTAATCTCAGCTTGTTACCTGTATAAAAGACACCTGTCCACAGAAGCAATCAATCAATCAGATTCCAAACTCTCCACCATGGCCAAGACCAAAGAGCTCCCCAAGGATGTCAGGGACAAGATTGTAGACCTACACAAGGCTGGAATGGGCTACAAGACCATCGCCAAGCAGCTTGGTGAGAAGGTGACAACAGTTGGTGCGTTTATTCGCAAATGGAAGAAACACAAAAGAACTGTCAATCTCCCTCGGCCTGGGGCTCCATGCAAGATCTCACCTCGTGGAGTTGCAATGATCATGAGAACGGTGAGGAATCAGCCCAGAACTACACGGCAGGATCTTGTCAATGATTTCAAGGCAGCTGGGACCATAGTCACCAAGAAAACAATTGGTAACACACTATGCCGCTGAATGATGACACTGAAATCCTGCAGCGCCCGCAAGGTCCCCCTGCTCAAGAAACTGCATATACAGGGCCGTCTGAAGTTTGCCAATGAACATCTGAACGATTCAGAGGAGAACTGGGTGAAAGTGTTGTGGTCAGATGAGACCAGAATCGAGCTCTTTGGCATCAACTCAACTCGCCGTGTTTGGAGGAGTAGGAATGCTGCCTATGACCCCAAGAACACCATCCCCACCGTCAAACATGGAGGTGGAAACATTATGCTTTGGGGATGTTTTTCTGCTAAGGGGACAGGACAACTTCACCGCATCAAAGGGACGATGGACGGGGCCATGTAATTTCAAATCTTGGGTGAGAACCTCCTCCCCTCAGCCAGGGCATTGAAAATGGGTCGTGGATGGGTATTCCAGCATGACAATGACCCAAAACACACGGCCAAGGCAACAAAGGAGTGGCTCAAGAAGAAGCACATTAAGGTCCTGGAGTGGCCTAGCCAGTCTCCAGACCTTAATCCCATAGAAAATCGGTGGAGGGAGCTGAAAGTTCGAGTTGCCAAATGTCAGCCTCGAAACCTGACCTCTGTGATTGCCAACAACGGTTTTGCCACCAAGTACTAAGTCATGTTTTGCAGAGGGGTCAAATACTTATTTCCCTAATTAAAATGCAAATAAATTTATAAAATTTTTGACATGCGTTTTTCTGAATGTTGTTGTTGTTATTCTGTCTCTCACTGTTCAAATAAACCTACCATTATAACCTACCAAATAATGCATGCAGAGCAGAATTAGGCCAATACCCGCTAATTATCAAAATCCAGAAAAGAGCCGTTGTCACGGTTTCGGCCGAGACTGCTCCTCCTCCTGGTTCGGGCAGGCTTCGGCGGTCGTCGTCCCCGGAGTACTAGCTGCCACCGATCTATGTTTCATGTTCGTTTGGTTTTGTCTGGATGTTGTACACCTGTGTCTTGTTAGTCCTCGTTAGTGTCCTATTTAGTTCTCGTTGTGTGTGCTTGTCGTTGTGTGTGATTGCGCTTCTGTTTCGTGTTTGGAGCTACATCTTCCCTCCAGTGTTTTGGAGAGGGTTGTTTGCACATGTTTGTGCGTCATTTGTTTTGTCGCCGGTGTGCGTCGTGTATTTTGCCTCCGGGCTTATTGTGCTTCTGTTGTATATATATAATATATATTGCACTAAAGCCTTTGGACTGAGCCTCTGCGTCCTGCGCATGATTCCTACACCACACCCACCTTCAGCACGCCTTGACAGCCGTTAAATTCTATAACCACTTAAAAGGAAGCGATTCCCAAACCTTCCATAACAAAGCCATCACCTACAGAGAGATGAACTTGGAGAAGAGTCCCCTAAGTAAGCTTGTCCTGGGGCTCTGTTCACAAACACAAACAGACCCCACACAGCCCCAGGACAACAACAACAACAACACAATTAGACCCAACCAAATCATGAGAAAACAAAAAGAGAATTACTTGACACATTGGAAAGAACAAACAAAAAAACAGAGCAAACTAGAATGCTATTTGGCCCTAAACAGAGAGTACACAGTGGCAGAATACCTGACCACTGTGACTGACCCAAACTTAAGGAAAGCTTTGACTATGTACAGACTCAGTGAGCATAGCCTTGCTATTGAGAAAGGCCGCCGTAGACAGACCTGGCTCTCAAGAGAAGACAGGCTATGTGCACACTGCCCACAAAATGAGGTGGAAACTGAGCTGCACTTCCTAACCTCCTGCCAAATGTATGACCATATTAGAGACACATATTTCCCTCAGATTACAGCAATCCACAAAGAATTCGAAAACAAACCCAATTTTGATAAACTCCCTTATCTACTGGGTGAAAAACCACAGTGTGCCATCACAGCTGCAAGATTTGTGACCTGTTGCCACAAGAAAAGGGCAACCAGTGAAGAACAAACACCATTCTAAATACAACCCATATTTATGTTTATTTATTTTCCCATTTGTACTTTAACTATTTGCACATTGTTACAACACTGTATATATACATAATATGTAGGGGTGTAACGATTCGTTTTAACAACGATTCGATTTGTATCACGATTCGTGGTTGTCAATACGATTCAAGGACGATATTGGTTCATTTAGAACGATACGATCCGAAACGATTCAGTGACTTGAAATCGATTCAGTAACCTTTTAGCCAAAAATTCAACCAGTGTGACTGAAATAAATACCTGGATACTGGACAGTGCAGGTGAAGTTTCCTAGATTCCTGTTTCTTGTAAGGACCGCAATGGTGGCTTGATAATTTCTCGCTCGTCGGCTTCTCCTCTGTCGTCCGCCATGCTATGTTTTGTTGTCTTGGCGCCTTTGTGCTGCTGCTGGCGCGATGACGTCACGGATAGGCAGACTGAATCGAGTAATGTTTAAAGCCTTTATCATTAAAAGTGCTAAGAAAAAACATCCATATAAAGTCTGACGTGCTTAAATCCAATGGGTTATTTCCTAGTATCGATACAATCGATTTATTACATTTTAAAACGATGTTAGATCGATATATGTTGTCCAAAAGGCCAACTCGCCGAGCACAGATCGATGTAGTTGGATCATAGGAATATCAATCGATACATCGATGTAGTAGATGGATCGTTACACCCCTAATAATATGACATTTGAAATGTCTTTATTCTTTTGAAACTTCTGAGTGTAATGTTTACTGTTAATATTTATTGTTTATTTCACTTTTGTTTACTATCTACTTCACTTGCTTTGGCAATGTTAACACACGTTTCCCATGCCAATAAAGCCCTTAAATTGAATTGAATTGAATTGAATTGAAATTGAATTGAATTGAATTGAATTGAGAGAGAGAGAGAGAGAGAGAGAGAGAGAGGTATAGAGAGAGAGAGAGAGAGAGAGAGAGAGAGAGAGAGAGAGAGGGCAAAAGAGAGGGAGAGGTAGGTTAACTCACGGTACGCTCCCAGACAGCTGCTTGGCGGCGGTACAGTCGTAGAAGGTGAACTCTGTCGCCGTGACGACGACGTCACCGAAGCGCAGGGACAGGGTGACCGTGACAAAATCTGAGGAGAGAGAAACGGAGTGAATGAGAAAAGAGAAAAACAATAAATCATATGTCACGTTTTACCTCCCTAGGATCCCTACCATCACAGTGCCAAGCTTTCTAAAAAAATCGGTGGAGTTGTGAAAATATTTGTCTAAGCTTATCGTCTTAGAACTGAGTCTTATGAAGATTTGAGAATCAGAGCGAGACTTGACCATGTCTGTATGTCCAAATAAAATCACTGTGTTCTTCAAAACTGTTTGAGGAGGTCGAGAACAGGAGAGTGGTGGGTTGCGTCCCAAATGGCACCTTATTCCCTATGGGCCCTGATCAAAAGTAGTGCTCTATGTAGGTAATAGGGTGCCATTTGGGACGCATGCTGAGAGTGTGCTTGGCCGAGTTGAGAGCCATAACAGAGTTCTAATGAAATCCATCTGCAGCTACAAAGCTTAACCAGCCCAAAGTGAAGAGTTCAGGTCTGTGGGACCCACTGTGTGAGCAGCACACTGATCTCACACTGGCTTACCTGGTTAAATAAAGGTGAAATAAAAGAAACACTGACAGACATACACACACAGCTACAGGTAACTGCCAAAATAAAGGAAACATCAACATAAAGTGTCTTAATAGGGCGTTGGGCCACCACGAGCCAGAACATCTTCAAGACACCTTGGCATAGATTCTACAAGTGTCTGGAACTCTATTGGAGGGATGCGACAACATTCTTCTAGAGGAAATTCTATAATTTGGTGTTTTGTAGATGGTGGTGGAAAACGCTGTCTCAGGCTATGCTCCAGAATCTTCCATAAGTGTTCAATTGGGTTGAGATCTGGTGACTGAGACGGCCATAGCATATGGTTTAAATTGTTTTCATGCTCATCAAACCATTCAGTGACCACTCTGCCCTGTGGATGGGGGCATTGTCATCCTATGGGGGCATAGCCATGGTAGCCAAAATAATGGCCAAAATAATGGGCTGCACAGCATTTTTATACATGACCCTAAGCATGATGGGATGATAATAGCTTAATTACTCAGGAACCACACCTGTGTGGAAGCACCCGCTTTCAATATACTTTGTATCCCGTATTTACTCAAGTGTTTCCTTTATTCTGGCAGTTACACGTACATGTTCACTCACTCTCCAAGTACACACACTTAACACACCCACACATTTGTGCACATAAAACGTATTTTTCCTTGGAGCTGGGTCTACTGTATGCAATTGGATTTAATCAATTCACAATCTTGACTCACGTCAAAGTTTTAAGCTGATCTTCCTTGTTTTAATCACCCTAATTGTAAGTCGCTCTAGATAAGAGAATCTTAACTAGACTTAATTGACTTAACGTCTTGACTTAATTGTTGAGACCATGAACTAAACCATGATAACATCACGTGACTGGACTCTTTACTCCAGAGATCCTATTTGAACCATCCACAGATCACACACACACACGTGCATACGTACACACACACACGCAAACACACACAAATGCGCACACACAGATCTCCCTGTAATACCTGTTGGATCTCTGGATCCCTGTGTGTGTCTATCTCTATTCACTAATACCCCAGATGGGTATTAACTACCTAACCCTCATGGCCTGAGAACCACAACAAACCTCCTCTCTTCGGGAATCCTTTTCATGGGAACCAGGGAGAGAGAGATGGGGGGATGAGAAAAAAAAGAGAATGGAGGGAGGGAAGAAAGGAGGACAAGAGAGGAGTTCACTGGTGTGTGTGTGTGCACAGTTAATGCCCATAATGCATCAGAACTGACTAACCAAAACAAATCGACGGCTCCAAGAACGCAACCAAACCATACCACACTATCCCCGGCCAGAAGATAGAAGAATGCATGAAACACAAACACATGACGGATGAATTGTTGTGTGAATTTAATGATTAGCTCTAACTGATCCCCAGACTGGAGGACATGGAGATTACTCCCTGCTGTGTAAACTGGGAGCCAAAGAAGATTGGGATCCAACATACATCTGCTCTGTAAGGATACTGTACCTACTGCTGCTTAGAGTGAAGCTGAGTTAGAGGCTGATGGGCCTGTATAACAACTCACACACACACACACACACACGCACACACTTTAATGAACCACAGAGACAGGACCTTACGTTTAACATATCATTAAAATGTGTGTGTGTGTGTGTGTGTGTGTATAAACAGTATGGAGATGCAGGTTCCATGCCTAGTACCCATCTGGTCCCCTTGGAACTCACCTTGTCCAGGGGGCACAGTCAGCACCCTGTGGGGGTCAGGGGAGAGGCAGGTGACCCCCATGTCTGTGACTGTGGCAGGACTCTCAGCGTCGTGAAAGAAACAGGAGTACGACTTGTCCTCTTCTAGGATGGCCAGGCCCAGGACTGATAGAGAGATCTGAGGGAGGTAGGGAGAAGATGTGAGAGAGAGAGAGAGAGAGAGAGAGAGAGAGAGAGAGAGAGAGAGAGAGAGAGAGAGAGAGAGAGAGAGAGAGAGAGAGAGAGAGAGAGAGAGAACTAGCTGGCTCTGATCTGCAAGGAGAACGTATATGATAAACATCTCTGATCTCTGCTCTAACACTGGAAGTAAAACAAGCAAACACTCTGCCAGCCAGGATCCAGCCAGACTAAAACTGACCCTCACACAGTGTGAACATAAAGGAACACACTGTATATAAGCATGTGCTCACATACCCATGTACTTGAACACACACAGAGGCACACGCAGTCATCGACAAACACATACATACACACATTCTTGGACACACACACATGCGCACATTCGAGCACACACAAAAATACACGCATGCCCACATACAAACAGACACACACATACACTTCTCTTCTCCTCGCGACTGATGTTGGAGGGGCTGAGGGACTGGATGGTGAGACACTTCTGCTCCATGTCAAAGCTCCACAGCCACTGGCCTGCCTGGGCCCCGCGTGAACACTGAGCCTGCCAGCCACACCTACACATACAATAGATAACAATATATTATTATCATATCACATACTGAAATAAACATTACCATCGCTCAGACTACTGCTGACCACATCTAGACAATATATTATTATCATACTATACTTTATAGATACCAACATATTATTATACACTCAGTGGCCCGTTTATTAGGTACACCACCCCATTCACGAAAATGGTTTGCTCCTACAGACAGTGAGTTACGTGGCTGTGGCTTGCTATATAAAGCAGGCAGACTGGCATCTAGATACTGTTTGACTTTGAGTTTGGTATGATCGTCAGTGCCAGGCACGCCGGCCTCCTGGGCTTTTCACGCACGACAGTGTCTATGGTTTACAGAGAATGGTGCGACAAACAAAAAACATCCAGTCAGCAGCAGTCCTGTGGTCGAAAAAAGCTTGTTGATGAAAGAGGTCGAAGGAGAATGGCAAGAATCGTGCAAGCTAACAGGCGGGCCACAAACAGGCAAATAATGGCGCAGAGCTGCTTCTCAGAGGAAATGGCTGCTGAGTGGCGCAACGGTCTAAGGCACTGCATCTCAGTGCTAGAGGCGTCACTACAGACCCTGGTTCGATTCCAGGCTGTATCACAATCCGGCTGTGATTGGGAGTCCCATAGGGCGGCGCACAATTGGGCCGGGGTAGGCCGTCATTGTAAATAAGAATTTGTTCTTAATTGACTTGGCTAGTTAAATAAAGGTTAAATAAAATTTTCTTTCAAAAGAACTAGTCGGTCTTTGACCACATCGGGCTCCACTCCTATCAGCTAAAAACAAGAAGAAGCGGCTCCAGTGGGCACGTGATCACCAACACTGGACAATTGAGGAGTGGAAACACATCGCCTGGTCCGTCGAATCCCGGTTCCTGTGGCGTCATGCTGATGGCAGAGTCAGGACTTGGCGGAAGCAGCATGAGTCCATGGCCCCATCCTGCCTGTCAAAGGCAGTGGTGTAATGGTGTGGGGAATGTTTTCCTGGCTCACGTTAGGTCCCTTGATACCAATTGAGCAATGTTTCTATGCCCAAAGAATTCAGGCTGTTCTGGAGGCAAAGGGGGGTCCGACCCGGTACTAGATCTGTACCTAATAAACTGGCCACTGAGTGTAAATCATAATGTACACATACAATATATTATCATATCATACCATAATAGATGCATCATTACGTTCACTATATATACAAAAGTATGTGGACACCCCTTCAAATTAGTGGATTCGGCTATTTCAGCCACACCCGTTGCTGACAGGTGTATAAAATCGAGCACACGCCATGCAATCTCCATAGGAAACATTGGCAGTAGAATGGCCTTACTGAAGAGCTCAGTGACTTTCAACGGTAGAATGGGAGGAGTAGAGGAGGAAGAGAGGGAAACACGAGAAAGGAGGAAGAAGAGAGGGAAACACGAGAAAGGAGGAGGAAGAGAGGGAAACACGAGAAAGGAGGAGGAAGAGAGGGAAACACGAGAAAGGAGGAGGAAGAGAGGGAAACACGAGAAAGGAGGAGGAAGAGAGGGAAACACGAGAAAGGAGGAGGAAGAGAGGGAAACACGAGAAAGGAGGAGGAAGAGAGGGAAACACGAGAAAGGAGGAGGAAGAGGGAAACACGAGAAAGGAGGAGGAAGAGAGGGAAACACGAGAAAGGAGGAAGAGAGGGAAAGACGAGAAAGGAGGAGGAAGAGAGGGAAACACGAGAAAGGAGGAGGAAGAGAAGGAAACACGAGAAAGGAGGAGGAAGAGAGGGAAACATGAGAAAGGAGGAGGAAGAGAGGGAAACACGAGAAAGGAGGAAGAAGAGAAGGAAACACGAGAAAGGAGGAGGAAGAGAGGGAAACACGAGAAAGGAGGAGGAAGAGAGGGAAACACGAGAAAGGAGGAAGAAGAGGGAAACACGAGAAAGGAGGAGGAAGAGAGAAACACGAGAAAGGAGGAGGAAGAGAGGGAAACACAAGAAAGGAGGAGGAAGAGAGGGAAACACGAGAAATGAGGAGAAAGAGAGGGAAACACGAGAAAGGAGGAGGAAGAGAGGGAAACACGAGAAAGGAGGAGGAAGAGGGAAACACGAGAATGGAGGAGGAAGAGAGGGAAACACGAGAAATGAGGAGGTAGAGGGAAACACGAGAAAGGAGGAGGAAGAGGGAAACACGAGAAAGGAGGAGGAAGAGAGGGAAACACGAGAAAGGTGAAAGAGAAGAGCAACAGGGGAATTAGGGCCAAAGGGGTGATGAGAGAAATGTACATTGGACTGACTTTGTTTCTTTTTTTAATGAGACATCCTGATCGGTTTGAAATGGAGAAGAAAATAGGAAAATGTGGAAGGAGGACAGAAATAACAGAGAGAGGGGAGAGAGAGACAGGTGGTCAAGGTGCAGCACAAAAAGGGAGAGGGAGATGCGAGGGGGATGAGGGAGACTGAGGGAGAGAGAGGAACAGATGGTAGTAATCCTGCTGAGTAAACAACTAACTGAAGCTTTTAAGATTACTTGGCAAAAACTCTGGTCAGAACAAGGAGCTGTGCCAGCATTCTATGTTGTTGTTGCTGGGCCAATGACTTCCTAGTATGTTGTTGCTGGGCCAATGACTTCCTAGTATGTTGTTGCTGGGCCGATTACTTCCTAGGATGTTGTTGCTGGGCTGATGACTTCCTAGTATGTTGTTGCTGGGCCAATGACTTCCTAGTATGTTGTTGCTGGGCCAATGACTTCCTAGGATGTTGTTGCTGGGCCAATGACTTCCTAGTATGTTGTTGCTGGGCTGATGACTTCCTAGGATGTTGTTGCTGGGCCGATGACTTCCTAGTATGTTGTTGCTGGGCCAATGACTTCCTAGTATGTTGTTGCTGGGCCGATGACTTCCTAGTATGTTGTTGCTGGGCCAATGACTTCCTAGTATGTTGTTGCTGGGCCAATGACTTCCTAGGATGTTGTTGCTGGGCCGATTACTTCCTAGGATGTTGTTGCTGGGCCGATGACTTCCTAGTATGTTGTTGCTGGGCCAATGACTTCCTAGGATGTTGTTGCTGGTCTGATGACTTCCTAGTATGTTGTTGCTGGGCCAATGACTTCCTAGGATGTTGTTGCTGGGCCGATTACTTCCTAGGATGTTGTTGCTGGTCTGATGACTTCCTAGGATGTTGTTGCTGGGCCGATGACTTCCTAGTATGTTGTTGCTGGGCCGATGACTTCCTAGGATGTTGTTGCTGGGCCGATTACTTCCTAGGATGTTGTTGCTGGGCCGATGACTTCCTAGTATGTTGTTGCTGGGCCAATGACTTCCTAGGATGTTGTTGCTGGTCTGATGACTTCCTAGTATGTTGTTGCTGGGCCAATGACTTCCTAGTATGTTGTTGCTGGGCCGATGACTTCCTAGGATGTTGTTGCTGGTCTGATGACTTCCTAGTATGTTGTTGCTGGGCCAATGACTTCCTAGGATGTTGTTGCTGGGCCGATTACTTCCTAGGATGTTGTTGCTGGGCCGATGACTTCCTAGTATGTTGTTGCTGGGCCAATGACTTCCTAGTATGTTGTTGCTGGGCCAATGACTTCCTAGGATGTTGTTCCTGGGCCGATGACTTCCTAGTATGTTGTTCCTGGGCCGATGACTTCCTAGTATGTTGCCAGCAATTTATGTTGTTGTTGCTGGGCCGATGACTTCCTAGTATGTTGCTTATGTGCTTAGTTGTGAGTGTATGGAGAAAAGCCTGGGTTTGGCTACTGTAGCTACTACTCAAAAGATTGCCCACTTAAAGATGCACTATGCAGAAATCGTTCTGCCATTTCCTGGTTGCAAAAATTCTAATAGTTTGCCTAATTTCAGTTTATGTGACAAAACAAGCAAGTATAGTGTAGAGCAGTGTTTCCCAAACTGTGGGGCGCGCCCCCTAGAACTCAGTCCGGCTTTCAACTTACTCTTGAAAGTTGTAATAGTAAAAGGTACAATTTCAGTACTCCTCCTGTCATGTCAGTCATTGCATACCTTAGAGAGCCATTTATAACTTGTCAGAAATCAACTAGCCTATGTCAGCTAACGTTTTTAGCTAGATTATTTAGCCCATAGATTTTATAGTAATGTTCGAGTCACTCAAATATCACATGAATACACATTAGACATGACAAAATGTGTAGAATTGCAGGAAATAAGCTTAAAACCTGCAAAATGTTCTCTCCACCAACAAGAGGGGTGTGAACAGTTTGTGTCATGAACAGTGCTTGTGCCCATAGAAATAGACATGGCACACGCAATGTTCCCCAATGCTGAAAGGGGGGGCCTGAGTAAAACAGTTTGGGAACCCCTGGGGTAGAGAATCATTCTACCATCTAAACCGCTGTGAAATATATTTTCCATAACCAACAAAATTGTATTTTCAGCTGTTTGAAGCTGGTGTACAAAAAGAAAACTAAAGTAAAAGACGCACAATCGAAACTTTAAAACGGGACACATAGAAATAGCGCACATAGAACAGATCTACTGCTTCTTAGACTTGCTTTTAATGAGAAAAAACGATCTATAACTCACATTTCTATGTGAATTTTGTCAGGTCGCCCAAAAAGTTACCTATTTTAGCCTTAAAACATAAGCAATACCTACGACTGTCTACTGTATTGGACGATCGTCATTTCTCACATATGCCAGCATGAGAGGTACCACAAATACCTTCTCTGACTGCGTTGTGCCCATCTGTAATATCTAAGGCCCTGAGATTTCCTAGTCCACTTGACCTGACCAGGGAAACCTCTGGCTCTAGTTTGATATGTTGACCCTTTAACCAGAACCAGGGTTGGGCTCTAGTTTGATATGTTGACCCTTTAACCAGAACCAGGGTTGGGCTCTAGTTTGATATGTTGACCCTTTAACCAGGGCCAGGGTTGGGATCTAGTTTGATATGTTGACCCTTTAACCAGAACCAGGGTTGGGCTCTAGTTTGATATGTTGACCCTTTAACCAGGGCCAGGGTTGGGCTCTAGTTTGATATGTTGACCCTTTAACCAGAACCAGGGTTGGGATCTAGTTTGATATGTTGACCCTTTAACCAGAACCAGGATTGGGCTCTAGTTTGATATGTTGACCCTTTAACCAGAACCAGGGTTGGGCGGATTACTTAAATGTAATTGGTTACTGATTACATATGACTTGACAATAAAAGTAATTAGTTAGCTAATCCATTGGATTACTCAGAATGAGTGGCTTACCTCCCCTCCAGGACACACCATCCACAGTAGGGGTCGTGGGCTGACAGACAGGCCTGGCAGTCCAGGTGTTCGTGGCACTCAGCCACCGGCCTCTTCTGGAGCTGTGACCACAACAAAAGAATAACAGGCAATATTCAGTCATTATGTGCAACACATAGTGAACAATGAGACGGCTCTTCACTGAAACAAAGGAGAGACATTTTGGAAACAGAACTATTGCCCAAAACTGTAGCAACTTACCTGATAGGTAAAATGATTAGATAGGAATAAAGCAATGTGGTGAAAATGTTGCAGAGTCTATGAGGACTTTGCATGGAGCCATTACTATAAACTGAACCTCGTCTCAATAGAGCCGTGGACGAGATTACTATGAACTAAAAAAGAGACTTGTTTCAGAGACACATAGTTGTTGACCACTGTGCTTGTGTGAAGGGAAGAAATTAAAAGTTGTTGTGTTGGTAGTGTACTGTTGGTGTCAGAAGTGAGATTCATGTGTGAAACTGCCAATGAGCAGAGGAGTTGGCAGGACAGCACCAACAAACAGATCTGGGACCAGGCTAGTGTACTGTACCATGGTGGACGTCATGATGAAAAGGTGCTCCTCAGACTGATCCAGGAGCAGGTCAGAGCTGATGGCCGCGTTGGCTTGGATGGAGACGACGGCGTACTCCTCCACCTCACCTTTAGGGCCCAGAAACACCTGGAAAACAAACATAAAAATGGTTAAGAAACCTATTAGGTACATTTCATTATATTATAGCAAACAGATAGAGGGGTACAGAACCTAGGTCACTCGTATGAAAGGAAAACATGCATACATTGCTCCAATAGGGTTAGCCCACTTTAGGGAATTGTAACGTTGGACCATTTACATTTTAGTCATTTAGCAGACACTCTTATCCAGAGTGACTTACAGTTAGTGAGTGCATACGTTTTCATACTTTTTCATACTGGCCCCCCGTGGGAAATGAACCCACAACCCTGGCGTTGCAAGCGCCATGCTCTACCAACTGAGCTACACGGGGCTCCATTAGCGAGGATCGCTACAATATTATAGAATCTATAGATTATAATATTTGTAAAAAATATATTAGAAATTCTACTTGAATGTATTATTTTAAATGTTTAGATTGCAACACCTACAAATGATCCCTTATAATAAACATTTGTATAATTTGTTTTCCGAATACCCACTCTACATACTCCTAGTTATATAAAATGTAATGTAAATGTTATATAATTCACTATCCAGGGAGATAAATAGCATAGCATGGTCAGTTAAATTTAGCCATTAGGAATAACAATCATGCTAAATTGAATTATGTTGGTATTT
>NC_139995.1:51598111-51667567 GCF_964263955.1 Coregonus lavaretus
GAGAGAGAGAGGGGGGCAGAGAGAGAGAGAGAGAGACAGAGAGGGGGGGGGGGGCAGAGAGAGAGAGAGAGAGAGAGGGGGGGCAGAGAGAGAGAGGGGGGGGCAGAGAGAGGGGCAGAGAGAGAGAGGGGGCAGAGAGAGAGGGGGGCAGAGAGAGAGGGAGTGGGGCAGAGAGAGAGAGAGAGAGAGAGAGTGAGGGGGGCAGAGAGAGAGCGCGAGAGAGAGAGAGAGAGAGAGAGAGGGGGCAGAGAGAGGGGGCAGAGAGAGAGAGAGGGGGGCAGAGAGAGAGAGAGGGGGGCAGAGAGAGAGAGGGTGAGAGAGAGAGAGGGTGTAGGATGATGATGTTGCCCCTTGACATTGGAAAAGGTCAGTTTTGTTTATTAGTTTCTTCTCAAAATGGTGATTAGGAGAGGGTAAGCACTGATCCTATATCTGTGTCAAAGGGCATATTATCTGCCTGGAGTGGGAACCTGTGGCGTAGTTCATTCTGAACACCATCTTATTATAAAATAGTAGTAGTCATTGTTGAAGGCCAGACCATATAAGAAGACTGCTCCCAAGATCATTCCCAGGACAATTTGTAAAAAAAAAAAAAGGTATTTGAGTTGTGCTGGCGAGTCCCATTGCATACATACATCCACCCAATCGCACAAAACCACACCCATAAACACACACCCAATCCCCTCATCAAAAAACCTCAAAACACCACCACCAAAACACCCACACACGACATGAACAAACCTTCACAAAGCCTTCAAACTCTCACAAAACCAATACAACCCAATCCCTAGCTCCCAAACATGACCAACTCTTTCACATCAAAACCTTTCTTTCCCAGCATTAAATATAGATATTGGTGAAACATGTCCTGTTTGTGTGTGAGGACAACTCACTCACAGCCTGTCAGTTGAGAAACATTGCATTCCACAAATCATTTTCAGATAGACAAAGATTCATTGAAGTGGACAAGTTCACAGAGAATGACAAAATCTGAAGTTAGCCTACATTTAAAATCTAAAGTTAGTCTAGATTTAAAATCTAAAGTTAGCCTAGATTTAAAATCTAAAGTTAGCCTAGATTTAAAATCTAAAGTTAGCCTACATTTAAAATCTAAAGTTAGCCTAGATTTAAAATCTAAAGTTAGCCTAGATTTAAAATCTAAAGTTAGCCTAGATTTAAAATCTAAAGTTAGCCTAGATTTAAAATCTAAAGTTAGCCTAGATTTAAAATCTAAAGTTAGCCTACATTTAAAATCTAAAGTTAGCCTACATTTAAAATCTAAAGTTAGCCTACATTTAAAATCTAAAGTTAGCCTACATTTAAAATCTAAAGTTAGCCTACATTTAAAATCTAAAGTTAGCCTACATTTAAAATCTAAAGTTAGCCTAGATTTTGTTTGTTGTGCTTGTTGTACAAAGTGTCCCATCTGGGGCCATATTCATTAAGCTGACCTTGAATCCGTTTTTTAATTAATAAATAACAGTGGGACCTGATCCCAGATAAGCACTCCTATTTTGAGGCGCTTTGTAAATACAGGCCCTGGCTGATGAGAACACTACCTCTACTCTGCAATACAATCCTCATTAGGGCAATGGAGACATAATGATTCTAATATGGACAGACAACCGATGCTAGCCTACCTCCTTATCTATGATATCGTGCAGGTCCGGAATGCTCAGGTCCGCTTTCACAAATGGAATTTTGTCCACTTCTTCAGGGAAGGGTCTGTGTTTGACGTTGAACCGGATCCCCACGTCATTTTTGGGAGTGGGCCGGCTCTCTGGGACAAACACCTGCTACAGAGAGAACAGAGAAAGAGATGAAAAAGAGAGAGAGTGAGATGGAGAAAAGGAGATGGAGAGAGAGAAAGACAGAGGGTGACAGATGGAGAGAGAGGGAGGAGGGAGGGAGAGAAAGACAGAGGGTGACAGATGGAGAGAGAGGGAGGAGGGAGGGAGAGAAAGACAGAGGGTGACAGATGGAGAGAGAGGGAGGAGGGAGGGAGAGAAAGAGAGAGAGGGACTTCTTATGAGACACAGACCCCTGAGAAAGAAGCTGGGAAGACTCCACAAAAAACATGAGCTGACACGATCATTTAGCAATGCTAAAGGTCTACGATGATGGGAAGACTCAACATGAAACCCGAACTGACATATGATAATTTAGCATTGTTAAAGGTCTACGATGATGGGAAGACTCAACATGAAACCCGAACTGACATATGATAATTTAGCATTGTTAAAGGTCTACGATGATGGGAAGACTCAACATGAAACCCGAACTGACATATGATAATTTAGCATTGTTAAAGGTCTACGATGATGGGAAGACTCAACATGAAACCCGAACTGACATATGATAATTTAGCATTGTTAAAGGTCTACGATGATGGGAAGACTCAACATGAAACCCGAACTGACATATGATAATTTAGCATTGTTAAAGGTCTACGATGATGGGAAGACTCAACATGAAACCCGAACTGACATATGATAATTTAGCATTGTTAAAGGTCTACGATGATGGGAAGACTCAACATGAAACCCGAACTGACATATGATAATTTAGCATTGTTAAAGGTCTACGATGATGGGAAGACTCAACATGAAACCCGAACTGACATATGATAATTTAGCATTGTTAAAGGTCTACGATGATGTGAAGACTCAACATGAAACCCGAACTGATATGATAATTTAGCATTGTTAAAGGTCTACGATGATGTGAAGACTCAACATGAAACCCGAACTGACATATGATAATTTAGCATTGTTAAAGGTCTACGATGATGTGAAGACTCAACATGAAACCCGAACTGACATATGATAATTTAGCATTGTTAAAGGTCTACGATGATGGGAAGACTCAACATGAAACCCGAACTGACATATGATAATTTAGCATTGTTAAAGGTCTACGATGATGGGAAGACTCAACATGAAACCCGAACTGACATATGATAATTTAGCATTGTTAAAGGTCTACGATGATGTGAAGACTCAACATGAAACCCGAACTGACATATGATAATTTAGCATTGTTAAAGGTCTACGATGATGTGAAGACTCAACATGAAACCCGAACTGACATATGATAATTTAGCATTGTTAAAGGTCTACGATGATGGGAAGACTCAACATGAAACCCGAACTGACATATGATAATTTAGCATTGTTTAAGGTCTATGATGATGGGAAGACTCAACATGAAACCCGAACTGACATATGATAATTTAGCATTGTTAAAGGTCTACGATGATGGGAAGACTCAACATGAAACCCGAACTGACATATGATAATTTAGCATTGTTAAAGGTCTACGATGAATATCAATGCCCTGACGCAGACATGTTTTCACCAAACAAGTCTGGGACCAACATCATGAATCATTGTTAATTTTGAATGAGAATATTGCATTACTTGACATTACTAGTGTCTCATTAAAGCCATGTGAAAAAACCTGGTTTTTAACAATGGAGTTGCTAGTTAAGTTAGATGTCACAATGTAAACCTGGACACTAATAGAAAGATATCACCGTAATGAATCTAAAGGGCTACCTTGTGGCTGGCGCGGGCCTCCCTGGGCTGATGGAAGAGCTGCATGGTCCAGGCGTGTCTCCCAGACATCCCCCTGATCAACATGGTCACGGACGGACAGGAATCTGCTGAGACACACACACACAGGGAAACCAGGTCAAAAGGGTATTTCTCATTAGGCACTAAACGGAAGAAGACAGACTGAAACACGGGAGAGCGGACTTTGTTTAATGTTGCTAAAAGTTTAGAAAAAAGTTCCGTTGCTCTAATGAAAACGACCCAGGACTATTCTTATCAGCTATCAATCTGGTATCAGTGAACATGTTGAGGACTGATAACGTGAGAGAATAACTGATACCATGTGGAGGATAACTGATAACATGTGGAGGATAACCGAAACATGTTGAGGACTGATAACGTGAGAGAATAACTGATACCATGTGAAGGATAACTGATAACGTATGGAGGATAACCGATAACATGTGGAGGATAACCGATAACATGTGGAGGATAACTGATGGAGGATAACCGATAACGTGGAGGATAACTGATAACGTGGAGGATAACTGATAACGTGGAGGATAACTGATAACGTGGAGGATAACTGATAACGTGGAGGATAACTGATAACGTGGAGGATAACTGATAACGTGGAGGATAACTGATAACATGGAGGATAACTGATAACGTGGAGGATAACTGATAACGTGGAGGATAACTGATAACATGGAGGATAACTGATAACGTGGAGGATAACTGATAACGTGGAGGATAACTGATAACGTGGAGGATAACTGATAACATGGAGGATAACTGATAACGTGGAGGATAACTGATAACGTGGAGGATAACTGATAACATGGAGGATAACTGATAACGTGGAGGATAACTGACTTTGTTCATTGCCCAGCGGCTGCTCCAGCATGGCCAGGATGACAGAGTTGTCCAGGACAAAGTATCGGAACTTCTTGTGGTTGGTGGAGGTCAGCCTGGAGTACTTGATCAGGGTGTCTTCGTTCAGCAGGCTGCAGGGGGAGGCGGGGCCGCTAGGCGACGGGAACGCCCCCAGGACTTGCATTATACTGACAGGGAGAGCAAAGAGAGGGTTTCCACTAGTTACCACTGCCACAAAGTATAAATGGGCCTTACCTTTAAAATGTATGAAAACAAAAAGGTGCTTTTTGGTCTTAATTCAAGGGTTAGGCATAAGGTTAGCAGTGTGGTTAAAGTTAGGTTTAAAATCATATTAAGAAGAGAAACTGTAGAAATAGGCGGGGTTTATTACTCTTTGGCTGTGGTAACTAGTGACGACCCAAAGAGTGGGCATGAGGAGTGACTCCAGAGCTGCTGAGGGGAGGACGGCTCATAATAATGGCCGGAACGGAGCAAATGGAAAGACATCATACACATGGAAACCATGCGTTTGATTTATTCCGCTCCAGTCATTACCATGAGCCCATTATCCCCAATGAAGGAGCCACCAACCTCCTGTGCTCCAGAGGTACAGTGTATTGGAAAGATAGAAAGGATATATGAGGCAGGAATCCCCACTATAATACATTTCAAACACTGGATAGGATGTACACTATCTGTCCAAAGTTTTAGAACACCTAGTCATTCAAGGGTTTTTCTTTATTTTTAATATTTTCTACATTGTAGAATAATAGTGAAGACATCAAAACTATGAAATAACACATATGGAATCATGTAGTAACCAAAAAAGTGTTAAACAAATCAAAATATATTTTATATTTGAGATTCTTCAAAGTAGCCACCCTTTGCTTTTATGACAGCGTTGCATACAGTATATCCACAATACTGTACCATATTGGGCTCCCGAGTGGCGCAGCGGTCTAAGGCACTGCATCTCAGTGCTTGAGGCGTCACTACAGACCCCAGGCTGTATCACAACCGGCCGTGATTGGGAGTCCCATAGGGCGGCGCACAATTGGCCCAGCGTCGTCCGGGTTTGGCCAGTGTAGGCCGTCATTGTAAATAAGAATTAGTTCTTAACTGACTTGCCTAGTTAAATAAAGGTAAAATAAAAATAAAAAAATAAAACAAATTGGAGTAATGGGGAATATACCAGGGCAGTCAATGAATGTATTCAACTCAAATCCTATTTAAAAACAATTGTCAATATCTTCAAACCATGAACTGAATTTTAATTCATTCCCTGAACCGAGAGACTGAAAAACAGCTTCTATCTCAAGTCATCAGACTGTTAAACAGCCATCACTAGCACAGAGAGGCTGCTGCCTCCATGCAGGCTTGAAAATCACTGGCCACTTTAATAAAGGGAACACTAGTCACTTTAATAATGCCACTTTAATAATGTTTACATATCTTGCATTACTCGTCTCATATGTCTATACTGTATTCTATACTATCGTAATAATGTTAACATATCTTGCATTACCCATCTCATTTGTATATACTGTATTCTATACTATCTATTGCATCTTAGCCTATGCCGCTCTGATAATGACATTGCTCATCCATATATACAGTGAGGGAAAAAAGTATTTGATCACCTGCTGATTTTGTACGTTTGCCCACTGACAAAGACATGATCAGTCTATAATTTTAATGGCAGGTTTATTTGAACAGTGAGAGACAGAATAACAACAAAAAAATCCAGAAAAATGCATGTCAAAAATGTTATAAATTGATTTGCATTTTAATGAGGGAAATAAGTATTTGACCCCTCTGCAAAACATGACTTAGTACTTGGTGGCAAAACCCTTGTTGGCAATCACAGATGTCAGACGTTTCTTGTAGTTGGCCACCAGGTTTGCACACATCTCAGGAGGGATTCTGTCCCACTCCTCTTTGCAGATCTTCTCCAAGTCATTAATGTTTCGAGGCTGACGTTTGGCAACTCGAACCTTCAGCTCCCTCCACAGATTTTCTATGGGATTAAGGTCTGGAGACTGGCTAGGCCACTCCAGGACCTTAATGTGCTTCTTCTTGAGCCACTCCTTTGTTGCCTTGGCCGTGTGTTTTGGGTCATTGTCATGCTGGAATACCCATCCACGACCCATTTTCAATGCCCTGGCTGAGGGAAGGAGGTTCTCACCCAAGATTTGACGGTACATGGCCCCGTCCATCGTCCCTTTGATGCGGTGAAATTGTCCTGTCCCCTTAGCAGAAAAACACCCCCAAAGCATAATGTTTCTACCTCCATGTTTGACGGTGGGGATGGTGTTCTTGGGGTCATAGGCAGCATTCCTCCTCCTCCAAACACGGCGAGTTGAGTTGATGCCAAAGAGCTCGATTTTGGTCTCATCTGACCACATCACTTTCACCCAGTTCTCCTCTGAATCATTCAGATGTTCATTGGCAAACTTCAGACGGGCCTGTATATGTGCTTTCTTGAGCAGGGGGACCTTGCGGGCGCTGCAGGATTTCAGTACTTCACGGCGTAGTGTGTTACCAATTATTTTCTTGGTGACTATGGTCCCAGCTGCCTTGAGATCATTGACACGATCCTCCCGTGTAGTTCTGGGCTGATTCCTCACCGTTCTCATGATCATTGCAACTCCACGAGGTGAGATCTTGCATGGAGCCCCAGGCCGAGGGAGATTGACAGGTGTTTTGTATTTCTTCCATTTGCGAATAATCGCACCAACTGTTGTCACCTTCTCACCAAGCTGCTTGGCGATGGTCTTGTAGCCCATTCTAGCCTTGTGTAGGTCTACAATCTTGTCCCTGACATCCTTGGAGAGCTCTTTGGTCTTGGCCATGGTGGAGAGTTTGGAATCTGATTGATTGATTGCTTCTGTGGACAGGTGTCTTTTATACAGGTAACAAATTGAGATTAGGAGCACTCCCTTTAAGAGTGTGCTCCTAATCTCAGCTCATTACCTTTATAGAAGACACCTGGGAGCCAGAAATCTTTGTGATTGAGAGGGGGTCAAATACTTATTTCCCTCATTAAAATGCAAATCAATTTATAACATTTTTTACATGCGTTTTTCTGGATTTTGTTGTTGTTATTCTGTCTCTCACTGTTCAAATAAACCTACCATTAAAATTATAGACTGATCATTTCTTTGTCAGTGGGCAAACGTACAAAATCAGCAGGGGATCAAATACTTTTTTCCCCTCACTGTATATATATATTCTTATTCCATTCCTTTACCTAGATTTGTGTGTATTAGATATTTGTTGTGGAACTGTTAGACATTACTTGCTAGATATTACTGCACTGTCAGAACTAGAAGCACAAGCATTTCGCTACACTCGCAATAACATCTGCTAACCATGTGTATGTGACAAATACATTTTATTTTAATTTATTTGAAATGGAATTGGCCCAAACTCTCCACTGTGGATTGAATTGTGTGGAAGCATTTTACCACCGTGTTGACCTCCACCTTTGCATTTGACTCCCTGATCACAGTCAATTTCAAGGACAAGTAAATATTTATGGACCTCAGAGATGCAAAGCTGACTGCATTATGAATAGCAGAATATGAAACGAAAGAACATCTTCCAAATAATTGATTCTCAGGAGAAAGGGCCTCGATCCTTCCCTTGCTGCTTTGTACCTTTTCATTAAGGTGCATCTTTCATATTTTATAGAGTGCATCAATTGTTAGTCTATTCCTAGAAAACATTGGACCGCTGTAGTTTACAACAATTAAAGTTTCTGAGGTGGAAGTTGGGAGAGTTCTATTTGGGTGTTTCAGTGAAACGTAAGTGAGGGAGGCCCCGCTCTCTCCTTTCCCAGATGTTTAGTTCATTTCATTCCGATCTCCTTTGCATTATTGTAGCCATTTTCTGTAGCCTGTCAACTATGCCTCTGTCTATCCCTGTTCTCTCCTCTCCGCACAGGCTATACAAACGCCTCACACCGCGTGGCTGCTGCCTCTCTAACCTGGTGGTCCCTGCACACACCACCCACGTGGAGTTCCAGGTCTCAGGCAGCCTCTGGAACTGCCGTTCTGCTGCCAACAAGGCAGAGTTCATCTCAGCCTATGCTACCCTCCAGTCCCTCGACTTCTTGGCGTTGACGGAAACATTGATTATCACTGAAAACACCGCTACTCCTACTGCTCTCTCCTCGTCTGACCATGTGTTCTCGCATACCCCGAGAGCTTCTGGTCAGCGGGGTGGTGGCACAGGAATCCTCATCTCTCCCAAGTGGACATTCTCTCTTTTTACCTTGACCCATCTGTCTATCTCCTCATTTGAATTCCATGCTGTCACAGTCACTAGCCCATTCAAGCTTAACATCCTTGTCATTTATCGCCCTCCAGGTTCCCTTGGAGAGTTCATCAATGAGCTTGAGACCTTGATAAGTTCCTTTCCTGAGGATGGCTCACCCCTCACAGTTCTGGGTGACTTCAACCTCCCTACGTCTACCTTTGACTCATTTCTCTCTGCCTCCTTCTTTCCACTCCTCTCCTCTTTTGACCTCACCCTCTCACCGTCCCCCCCTACTCACAAGGCAGGCAATACGCTTGACCTCATCTTTACTAGATGCTGTTCTTCTACTAATCTCACTGCAACTCCCCTCCATGTCTCCGACCACTACTTTGTATCCTTTTCTCTCTCGCTCTCCTCCAACACTACTCAATCTGCCCCTACTCAGATGGTAATGCGCCGTCGCAACATTCGCACTCTCTCTCCCGCTACTCTCTCCTCTTCCATCCTATAATTTCTTCCCTCTGCTCAATCCTTCTCCCTCCAATCTCCTGATTCTGCCTCCTCAACCCTCCTCTCCTCCCTTTCTGCATCCTTTGACTCTCTATGTCCCCTATCCTCCCGGCCGGCTCGGTCCTCCCCTCCTGCTCCGTGGCTTGATGAGCTCACAGAACAGGGCTCCGGGCAGCCGAGCGGAAATGGAGGAAAACTAGACTCCCTGCGGAACTGGTATCTTTTCACTCCCTCCTCTCTACATTTTCTTCATCTGTTTCTGCTGCTAAAGCTACTTTCTACCACTCTAAATTCCAAGCATCTGCCTCTAACCATAGGAAGCTCTTTGCCACCTTCTCCTCCCTGCTGAATCCTCCTCCCCCTCCTCCCTCTCTGTGGATGACTTCGTCAACCATTTTGAAAAGAAGGTTGACGACACCCGATCCTCGTTTGTTAAGTCAAATGACACTGCTGGTCCTGCTCACACTGCCCTACCCTATGCTTTGACTTCTTTCTCCCCTCTCTCTCCAGATAAAATCTTGCGACTTGTGACGGCCGGCCGCCCAACAACCTGCCCGCTTGACCCTATCCCCACCTCTCTTCTCCAGACCATCTCCGGTGACCTTCTCCCTTACCTCACCTCGCTCATCAACTCATCCTTGACCGCTGGCTATGTCCCTTCAGTCTTCAAGAGAGCGAGAGTTGCACCCCTTCTCAAAAAAACAACACTCGATCCCTCCCTCTACAGACCAGTATCCCTTCTTTATTTTCTCTCCAAAACTCTTGAGCGTGCCGTCTTTAGCCAACTCTCTTGCTATCTCTCTCAGAATGACCTTCTTGATCCAAACCAGTCAGGTTTCAAGACTGGTCATTCAACTGAGACTGCTCTTCTCTGTGTCACGGAGGCTCTCCGCAATGCTAAAGCTAACTCTCTCTCCTCTGCTCTTGTCCTTCTAGACCTGTCTGCTGCCTTTGATACTGTGAACCATCAGATCCTCCTCTCCACCCTCTCCGAGCTGGGGATCTCCGGTGCGGTTCACTCTTGGATTGCGTCCTACCTGACCGGTCGCTCCTACCAAGTGGCGTGGCGAGAATCTGTCTCCGCACCATGTGCTCTCACCACTGGTGTCCCCCAGGGCTCAGTTCTAGGCCCTCTCCTATTCTCGCTATACACCAAGTCACTTGGCTCTGTCATATCCTCACATGGCCTCTCCTATCATTGCTACGCAGACGACACATAACTAATCTTCTCCTTTCCCCCTTCTGATAACCAGGTGGCAAATCGCATCTCTGCATGTCTGGCAGACATATCAGTGTGGATGACGGATCACCACCTCAAGCTGAACCTCGGCAAGACGGAGCTGCTCTTCCTCTCGGGGAAGGACTGCCCGTTCCATGATCTCGCCATCACTGTTGACAACTCCGTTGTGTCCTCCTCCCAGAGTGCGAAGAGCTTTGGCGTGACCCTGGACAACACCCTGTCGTTCTCCACTAACATCAAGGCGGTGACCCGATCCTGTAGGTTCATGCTCTACAACATTCGGAGAGTACGACCCTGCCTTACACAGGAAGCGGCACAGGTCCTAATCCAGGCACTTGTCATCTCCCGTCTGGATTACTGCAACTCGCTGTTGGCTGGGCTCCCTGTCTGTGCCATTAAACCCCTACAACTCATCCAGAATGCCGCAGCCCGTCTGGTGTTCAACCTTCCCAAGTTCTCTCACATCACCCCACTCCTCCGCACACTCCACTGGCTTCCAGTTGAAGCTCGCATCTGCTACAAGACCATGGTGCTTGCCTACGGAGCTGTGAGGGGAACGGCACCTCAGTACCGTCAGGCTCTGATCAGTCCCTACACCCAAACGAGGGCATTGCGTTCATCCACCTCTGGCCTGCTGGTCCCCCTACCTCTGCGGAAGCGCAGTTCCCGCTCAGCCCAGTCAAAACTGTTCGCTGCTCTGGCACCCCAATGGTGGAACAAGCTCCCTCACGACGCCAGGACAGCGGAGTCACTCACCACCTTCCGGAGACACTTGAAACCCCACCTCTTTAAGGAATACCTGGGATAGGATAAAGTAATCCTTCTACCCCCCCTTACCCCACCCACCAAAATAAAAAATATATATATTGTAAAGTGGTTATCCCACTGGCTATAAGGTGAATGCACCAATTTGTAAGTCGCTCTGGATAAGAGCGTCTGCTAAATGACGTAAATGTAATTTTAAAAAAAAAGCATTAACAAGATATTCAGGCTCTAATAGGTGTGGATACAGCATTAACAAGATATACAGGCTCCAATAGGTGTGGATACAGCATTAACAAGATATACAGGCTCCAATAGGCGTGGATACTGCATACAGCCCAACAAGATATATAAATAGACCCGGATTCTACATACAGCCCAACAAGATATAAATAGGCGTGGATACTGCATACAACCCAACAAGATATAAATAGGCGTGGATACTGCATATAACCCAACAAGATATAAATAGGCGTGGATACT
This sequence comes from Coregonus lavaretus, assembly GCF_964263955.1. Lineage (NCBI taxonomy): Eukaryota > Metazoa > Chordata > Actinopteri > Salmoniformes > Salmonidae > Coregonus > Coregonus lavaretus. The sequence continues at coordinate 51,609,797 of NC_139995.1, forward strand.
GCATACTGCCCAACAAGATATAAATAGGCGTGGATACTGCATACAGCCCAACAAGATATAAATAGGCGTGGATACTGCATACTGCCCAACAAGATATAAATAGGCGTGGATACTGCATACTGCCCAACAAGATATAAATAGGTGTGGATACTGCATACAGCCCAACAAGATATAAATAGGCGTGGATACTGCATATAACCCAACGGCTTTGATGAAGTAAGACATTTGCGAACAAAGTTATTGTAAACACACTGTATAGCTTCAAAACATGGTTAAAACTATACATTTGACCTCAGCTGTCCACAAAAACAAGAGGTGTAGTTTAGTTAAAGGGGCAATATGTATTTCAAACAACAAAGCAGTGACCCCGAAACATTTGGTTAACAGCTAAGGGATGGGGCTGGAAAATTTAACCACTCTCAAATTCATAAACAGACCTATGGATTCAAGGACTGACCATCCATAAAAGCAAAAACATGGGCGGCAGGTAGCTTAGTGGTTAAAAGCGTTGTGCCAGTAACCGAAAGGTCGCTGGTTCTAATCCCCGAGCCGACTAGGTGAAAAATCTGTCGACGTGCCCTTGAGCAAGGCACTTAACCCTAATTGCTCATGTAAGTCACTCTGGATAAGAGCGTCTGCTAAATGACACAAACACAATATTTTTTATATATATATTGTTTTAAACATGTTTTGAGGCTATACAGTGTTTGTTTACATTTACGTTACAAACAATGCAGTACAAGTTTATATTTTGGGTTCTGATGTGGTATGACAGTTGAACTAAGCTCATGAGGCAACTTCAAGAAACAATGGTTATATGTTTCCGGATTTCAATTTCAATTTAAGGGCTTTACTGGCATGGGAAACGTATGTTAACATTGCCAAAGTAAGTGAAGTAGATAGTAAACAAAAGTGAAATAAACAATAAATATTAACAGTAAACATTACACTCAGAAGTTCCAAAAGAATAAAGACATTTCAAATGTCATTATGTATATATACAGTGGGGAGAACAAGTATTTGATACACTGCCGATTTTGCAGGTTTTCCTACTTACAAAGCATGTAGAGGTCTGTAATTTTTATCATAGGTACACTTCAACTGTGAGAGACGGAATCTAAAACAAAAATCCAGAAAATCACATTGTATGATTGTTAAGTAATTAATTTGCATTTTATTGCATGACATAAGTATTTGATACATCAGAAAAGCAGAACTTAATATTTGGTACAGAAACCTTTGTTTGCAATTACAGAGATCATACATTTCCTGTAGGTCTTGACCAGGTTTGCACACACTGCAGCAGGGATTTTGGCCCACTCCTCCATACAGACCTTCTCCATATCCTTCAGGTTTCGGGGCTGTCGCTGGGCAATAAGGACTTTCAGCTCCCTCCAAAGATTTTCTATTGGGTTCAGGTCTGGAGACTGGCTAGGCCACTCCAGGACCTTGAGATGCTTCTTACGGAGCCACTCCTTAGTTGCCCTGGCTGTGTGTTTCGGGTCGTTGTCATGCTGGAAGACCCAGCCACGACCCATCTTCAATGCTCTTACTGAGGGAAGGAGGTTGTTGGCCAAGATCTCGCGATACATGGCCCCATCCATCCTCCCCTCAATACGGTGCAGTCGTCCTGTCCCCTTTGCAGAAAAGCATCCCCAAAGAATGATGTTTCCACCTCCATGCTTCACGGTTGGGATGGTGTTCTTGGGGTTGTACTCATCCTTCTTCTTCCTCCAAACACGGCAGGTGGAGTTTAGACCAAAAAGCTCTATTTTTGTCTCATCAGACCACATGACCTTCTCCCATTCCTCCTCTGGATCATCCAGATGGTCATTGGCAAACTTCAGACGGGCCTGGACATGCGCTGGCTTAAGCAGGGGGAGCTTGCGTGCGCTGCAGGATTTTAATCCATGACGGCGTAGTGTGTTACTAATGGTTTTCTTTGAGACTGTGGTACCAGCTCTCTTCAGGTCATTGACCAGGTCCTGCCGTGTAGTTCTGGGCTGATCCCTCACCTTCCTCATGATCATTGATGCCCCACGAGGTGAGATCTTGCATGGAGCCCCAGACCGAGGGTGATTGACCGTCATCTTGAACTTCTTCCATTTTCTAATAATTGCGCCAACAGTTGTTGCCTTCTCACCAAGCTTCTTGCCTATTGTCCTGTAGCCCATCCCAGCCTTGTGCAGGTCTACAATTTTATCCCTGATGTCCTTACACAGCTCTCTTGTCTTGGCCATTGTGGAGGGCTTGGAGTCTGTTCGATTGAGTGTGTGGACAGGTGTCTTTTATACAGGTAACGAGTTCAAACAGGTGCAGTTAATACAGGTAATGAGTGGAGAACAGGAGGGCTTCTTAAAGAAAAACTATCAGGTCTGTGAGAGCCGGAATTCTTACTGGTTGGTAGGTGATCAAATACTTATGTCATGCAATAAAATGCAAATTAATTACTTAAAAATCATACAATGTTTTTTTTTTTATTCCGTCTCTCAAAGTTGAAGTGTACCTATGATAAAACATTACAGACCTCTACATGCTTTGTAAGTAGGAAAACCTGCAAAATCGGCAGTGTATCAAATATGTGTTTCTAATATGGTCATACATTTGGCAGGAGTTTAGGAAGTGCAATTCAGTTTCCACCTCATTTTGATTTCTCTATTGAGGCTTATATAAAATGTAAGTGGTTTGCTTATTGTCATACACTGTAGTTGGAAGAAACATGGGGAAGATATGCAGCTTTAAAAGTTGACAAACGTGTTATCCCACCTAAGGGTTATGTAGGAGAAAATGCCCTTTGAAAGATTTTGATGAGACTTTCACACTTCCTAGAGAGCTCTTCTTTGTTTACGACCATTCATCATCGTTCACACCTTCTTAAGCCTTAGCCCCACCCACATATGGGTCAGCATGGCATTGTCCTCCAGAAAGTACTCCATGTACTTAAATACAGCTAAATTCAGGGCAGCCATGTTTTTGAGAGCTATAGCAACACTTTTGCAGTTGTCCATAGCTATATATTTCCCCAAATCTGCAGTAGCAAAGAAGGTCTATATACTGACCAGGGAAGCTCCCATTCTGTTACAGACAGGAGCCTGTGACAGAGCAGTCAGGACTCATCTCTCGGCATGTCCAACCACTCCATTATCTCAATCATGCCAATCATGACTAGCCAGGAGGGATCTTTTCCTTCTTCTGTATAGCTCAGTGCTTTCTCCTTGGCTAAACTAGGCTCATAATTTAACATTTTTATTTATGAGTCCCATACAAGTTTGTAATTAAGGCACATGAAAGTTCACATGTTCAAGAAGGCATTTATGGAAAAAAAATCGAATAATACAAAAGATTTCTAACGGCCCTACTGTGAAGTAGGAACTGGCGTCAAATGCCTCAAAACTTGAAACTGGTCACATATATCATTAAGTCCAAAAACGGATGTACCAATCACAGATTGCCCATAAAAGAGAGCACTAAAGGCAATGCATCTTAATAATAATAATAATAATCTTTCCCTAAACAACATAACAATATATTCCCATTACTCCTCTCAGGTGGCACTCACCATGACAGGGTGGCCTCAGCAGCATCCTTCACCCTCATGGAGGCCGGGTTGTGCTCCTTGTCCCCTTTGTACCTCACTTCCTGGTCACCCGTCTTGGACTTGCTGCCCGATATGCCCAGCTCCACGATCTCCAGGACCTCTATCAAACAGTCCTGCAACAAAACGCTACGTCATTGCACAGCACAAAAGTCAGGTGGTGAGTTTAGAGTGCTCATATAAGGCAGAGAGAATAAAAAAATTAACAAAAAGTAAATCATGTAATGACGTCAAATGGAGGATTTGTGACCATTTTAATGATGAATGATTCAAAAGGAAGATTTGACCCACACTTTTCACAACTCAAAGCTTGATATTTGCTTCTATAGTGATAAGCTGTTTGAAGTCCAAAAGGTGGCTGTGCATAAACATGGCAGCCTCCATGCAGTACCACAAATGCCTTGTTTTCTAAGTTTGTCGTATTGCAGCTTGCTCTCCATTACTCTTTTGTATCTGCATTAGCACGTTATACATGATCCCAACTGTCGTTCCCAGATGCAAGCAATTTAAAAAATCTAAAAAGTAGATTGAGCTGATTTATTCCATCTTTATGCACCTTGGCCATTCTTAGATGGACAGAACAGTAAAAACACAGATTAAGCCTAGTCCTGGACCAAAACACACTCAAAAACAATATAGAAGGAAATATCAAATGAGACTAATTGTGGATCAAATGCCTTTGAATCATTTGTCATTAAAATTGCTTTCTAGTAGCCTACTGGGCTTAAACTGGGAGTCCATATAGTAGGTGTTGTTGTGGTCCCTCTACCTTTTCATTGAGCATGTCAGGGTGTTCTATCAGCCACACACACAGGCACTGGAAGGCTGCCACGATCATAGAGTGGAGGTCTCTGGAGTGGAGGGGGGCCGGCCGGCTGCACTGGTACACGATGTAACCGCACACCGAGCTGATCGCACGTTTACGGTCTGCAGACTCCACACTCGCCTTCACCTGAGGAGGAGGGAGATCCAGCAGAGTTCAGTGAACTACAACTGAAAGGTCTGTGTTGTAGAATTTCCTGGCTCTTATTCATCTCTATTGCAGTGGCAGTATGTGTTCATTATCATAGCCTTTTCATATTTGTCTGGCCACCTCATATGGTTTGTTGTTTCCACAACGATTACTAACATGGGAAAGGAAAGCCATGCTGGTTTTGTTGTCCACCGTCACCTTACAATGTAGGGTTTTAATTTGCTTTAATGGACAATGTAGGTGTTGTTGACAGCTCCAGATGCCCACTTGGTGTCCTAAAACGATCATTTTAAAACGTTGTGTGCCCTAATGAACAGGACCCTGCGGCTTTACCTTGGCAAGGCCGGCCAGCAGCTCCAGGGCGGCCAGGGAGATGCTCATGTCGGGCCTCCACTGGGAGTTGAGCCTCTGGGTGACCAGGTGGATGCTGCGGATCAGCAGGCCGGCTGCTGTATCTGTGTGGAGAGCTAGGGATATGACCCCCCAGAAGAAGATGCCATACCACGCCACGTCACACCACCACGAGCAGAGAAGGAGAGCTGGGGTTAGTAACTACTGGACCAGGCAGAGCACGTCCAATAAGCGGCAGCTACACTTAGGCCTTTACATACACACACAGCAATCAGAACGTCGACAGTACTATATGAGCAGTCCTTATGAGGTTGGATATTGTGGTTGTATTAGGTCAAATTCAATTTTCAATTAATTGAAAAATCCTCATTAGAAGAAAATATACATTTTTCAATTCATGAATTGAACCCAGCCCTGGTTTAAACCATGTTTGTTGCCAATAGAACGGTAGCCAAAACTAGGACAATTTTACCAAACATGCAATGTTTCTCAAAATAGAGCTGTGTTTGTTTGTAAGTGTCTTTCGGACACTTAGAGGTTAAAATTAAGATGAAGGAAAAGGAAATACTTCAAGTAAAAAATATATTTCTGTTTGAAATGAACTTGTCAGAGAAAACCAAGAAATTGCAGTACAGTTGCTGCACACAAGAGGGTGCCTGCATTTAGTTGACGTTCAGCACAGCCATGTATTTGCCCAGTATGTAGCTATTATGAAAGACATTTGCAGCCAGTCAGTGGGTATAACTTGGGGATGAATCTCAATTGTATTTCCTTCATTCTCTCCTTGCCTCCTCCTCCAAAACACATTGGAGAAGAAGATCTCAGATTTCTGCTCCAATGTACTTTGAGAAGGAGACAAGGAAGGAGGACATGAGGAATCAAGGAAATGCATAGAGATTCACTCCACGTCTTGGCTCATATTCCAGCTCTAATAAAACAACATGCATATGCTGTATACACTAATGCATGCAGTTAAGATGTTTATGCACAAGTTGCACACGCTGTATAGCGAGAAAAGCTAGCAAGAGACAACAGACACACGACTGTCTGCATTGTGATAATATAAGTATAGTATAGTATCATTGAAATTACACAGCATTCCTGCAAATATGAAAATAAGAATGCCTTTTTGGTTCATTAGGGAATCACCTTCACCCAACGTCATACATGTCTACTATAAAACTAAAGCATGACTGACAGGAATAAAAAAAAAAAGGGAAAAAACTGTCAACTTTCAAAACTATTATAGAAACAATACTGAAGTATTCAGACCCCTTGACTATTTCCACATTTTATTACGTTACAGCCTTATTCTAAAATTGATTAAATAGTTTTTTCCCCCCTCATCAATCTATACACAATACCCCATAATGACAAAGTAAAAACAGGTTTGTAGAATTGCTTGTAAATGTATAAAAAATAAAAAAATCGGAAGTATCACATTTACGTAAGTATTCAGACCCTTCTCCCATTCTTCTCTGCAGATCCTCTCAAGCTCTGTCAGGTTGGATGTGGAGCGTCGCTGAACAGCTATTTTCAGGTCTCTCCAGAGATTAGATCAGGTTCAAGTCTGGGCTCTGGCTGGGCCACTCAAGGACATTCAGAGACTTGTCCTGAAGCCACTCCTGCGTTGTCTTGGCTGTGTGCATAGGGTTGGTGTACTGTTAGAAGGTGAACCATCGCCCCAGTCTGAGGTCCTGAGCACTCTGGAGCAGGTTTTCATCAAGGATCTCTGTACTTTGCTCTGTTCATCTTTCCCTTGACCCTGACTAGTCTCCCAGTCCCTGCCACTGAAAAACATCCCCACAGCATGATGCTGCCACCACCATGCTTCAACGTAGGGATGGTGCCAGGTTTCCTCTAGATGTGATGCTTGACATTCAGACCAAAGAGTTCAATCTTGGTTTCATCAGACCAGAGAATCTTGTTTCTCATGGTCTGAGGCCTTTAAATGCCTTTTGGCAAACTCCAAGTGGGCTGTCATGTGCCTTTTACTGAGGAGTGGCTTCCGTCTGATCACTCTACCATAAAGGCCTGATTGGTGGAGTGCTGCAGAGATGGTTGTCCTTCTGGAAGGTTCTCCCATCTCCACAGAGGAACTCTGGAGCTCTGTCAGAGTCACCATCGGGTTCTTAGTCACCTCCCTGACCAAGGCCCTTCTCCCCCGATTGCTCAGTTTGGCCAGGCGGCCAGTTCTAGGAAGAGTCTTGGTGGTTCCAAACTTCTTCCATTTAAGAATGATGGTGGCCACTGTGTTCTTGGGGACCTTCAATGCTGCAGAAATGTTTTGGTACCCTTCCCCAGATCTGTGTTCGAAACAATCCTGTATCTGAGCTCTACGAACAATTTCTTTGACCTCATGGCTTGGTTTTTGCTCTGACATGCACTGTCAACTGTGGGACCTTATATAGACAGGTGTGTGCCTTTCCAAATCATGTCCAATCAATTGAATTTACCATAGGTGGACTCCAATCAAGTTGTAGAAACATCTCAAGGATGATCAATGGAAACAGGATGCACCAAAGCTCAATTTCGAGTCTCATAGCAAAGGGTCTGCATACTTATGTAAATAAGGTATTTCGGGTTTTTTTTTTATATACATGTGCAAAAAAAATTCTAAAATCTGGTTTTCGCTTCATCATCATGTGGTATTGTGTGTAGATTGATGAGGGAAAAACATGTATTTAATCCATTTTAGAATAAGGCTGTAACGTAACAAAATGTGGAAAAGGGGAAGGGGTCTGAATACTTTCTGAATGCACTGTATATACAGTGCTATGAAAAAGTATTTGCCCCCTTTCTAATTTTCTCTACTTTTGCATATTTGTGATACTGAATGTTATCAGATCTCCAACCAAAACCTAATATTAGATAAAGGGAACATAAGTGAACAAATAACACAACAATTACATATTTATTTCATAAACAAAGTTATGCAACACCCAATTCCCCTGTGTGAAAAAGTAATTGCCCCCTTACACTCAATAACTGGTTGTGCCACCTTTAGCTGCAATGACTCCAACCAAATGCTTCCTGTAGTTGTTGATCAGTCTCTCACGTCGCTGTGGAGGAATTTTGGCCCACTCTTCCAGAGTTTGGTTTTCGCCAGGCATTACTGGAACCATGTCGTCCAGAAAGTTATACTTTTGAATCATCTGTCCATAGAACGTTCTTCCAAGAGTCTTGATGATCATCCAGGTGCTTTTTTGCAAACTTGAATCAACTTTTTGGACGAGATGGGTCCCATTATGCCTGGCGAAAACCAAACACTGCATTCCACTGCATTCCACAGTAAGAACATCATACCAAAGGTCAAGCATGGTGGTGGTGGTGTGATGGTTTGGGGATGCTTTGCTGCCTCAGGACCTGGACGACTTGCCTTAATAGAAGGAACCATGAATTCTGCTCTGTATCAGAGAATTCTACAGGAGAATGTCAGACCATCCGTCTGTGAGCTGAAGCTGAAGCGCAGCTGGGTCATGCAGCAAGACAATGATCCAAAACACACAATAAAGTCTAAATGAAAATTGCTAAAAAGCAACAAATTGGAAGTTTTGGAATGGCCTAGTCAAAGTCCAGACCTGATCCCAATTGAGATGTTGTGGCAGGACTTGAAACGAGCAGTTCATGCTTGAAAACCCACACGTCACTGAGTTAAAGCAGTTCTGCATGGAAGAGTGGGCCAAAATTCCTCCACAGCGACGTGAGAGACTGATCAACAACTACAGGAAGCATTTATCTAATATTAGGTTTTGGTTGAAGATCTGATAACATTCAGTATCACAAATATGCAAAAGTAGAGAAAATTAGAAAGGGGGCAAATACTTTTTCATAGCACTGTATATAAAAACAAATCCATTGTTGGACATGAAAGACTGTAAAAACACCAAGAAATCAGCTCCAAGTGATATACATTTTGGAAATCTGTTCCCATCGTATACAAATGTAAGCAAGGTTTGAAATTATTATGTTTTAGTCAAATATTATCTGTTTGGGCTTCGTGCGGTCAATTTGCCGTCTACAGTTGATGATCCCTGGGATAGAGTTTACTAACTAGGAAGAGCTAGAGGTTACTAACTAGGAAGGGCTAGATGTTACTAACTAGGAAGGGCTAGAGGTTACTAACTAGGAAGGGCTAGATGTTACTAACTAGGAAGGGCTAGATGTTACTAACTAGGAAGGGCTAGAGGATACTAACTAGGAAGGGCTAGAGGTTACTAACTAGGAAGGGCTAGAGGTTACTAACTAGGAAGGGCTAGAGGTTACTAACTAGGAAGGGCTAGAGGTTACTAACTAGGAAGGGTTAGAGTTGACTAACTAGGAAGGGTTAGAGTTGACTAACTAGGAAGGGCTAGAGGTTACTAACTAGGAAGGGCTAGAGGTTACTAACTAGGAAGGGTTAGAGTTGACTAACTAGGAAGGGTTAGAGTTGACTAACTAGGAAGGGCTAGAGGATACTAACTAGGAAGGGCTAGAGGTTACTAACTAGGAAGGGCTAGAGGTTACTAACTAGGAAGGGTTTGAGTTTACTAACTAGGAAAGGCTAGAGGTTGCTAACTAGGAAGGGCTAGAGTTTACTAACTAGGAAGGGCTAGAGGATACTAACTAGGAAGGGCTAGAGGTTGGTTGATTGATTTTGGCAGACATTGGTTCAAACAGTATTTATTTTATATTAAAATACTTCAGCTGCTCTCGATTAAGCTTCCCTGGCACAATGGCGCCAACTGAACAGTCTCAAAAGTGCAAACCCCGCCCACTTGGCACTCAGAGCATGCACAATGAAACACTCCAAGAAAGCAAATACTATTTGAACCCAGGTTAGGATTTTGGAACAGGGTGTGAGTGTGTTCTCCAAGGGGCTCACCGTAGTCCCTGAGGAGGGCCTGGGTGGGCCTCTCTCTGTCGGGGGTGGTGGCCTCGGAGCTGCCCCCGCTGGTGTTCCTGCTGTGGCTCTTGGCCAGCGCGTGGCTGCCGTCCACAATGCCCTGTTGGGATGGCATTGTCATAGTCTGCTCAAATCATTAAAGGGATATTTCACTCAAAAACAAACAGATTTGAGTATTTTGTTCATTAGTCCACCCAAAACATCTTTGTGGACTAATGAACAAAATACTAAAATACATTTGAGTAGAAAATATCCTTTAAATACTAATTTATGGTGACCTCTTGCCAGGTTTCTAACCTCTTTCCTGGTTAAAAAATAAATAAAAAATAAAATAATAATATATATATATATATATATATATATATATATATATATATTGTTTTTACAGATCTCTCTTAGCTACATGTTTTGTTCAGTTTATTTTCTTTACAAATGTCTTTCTGGTTGAGTGAGCATTTCTACAGCGTGGAGAACAAAATAATTGGACTCACCACCTCCGCTTGGGCGCAGGTGGACTCCAGGAGAGCGGAGTCTTGGACAATGTTGAGCATTGCACCTGTACAGAAAAAAAGGCCCTTTATGATTATCTTCATTCAAGGGCGACTCTGCACTATGTAAAAGAGAAAACTGTTTTGGCACGTTTCCCATGTTCGAACACACACACACACACACGAGACAACTACATCAAAGCACGCCTCCAAGACTCAAATCTGGTTGTCAGTCGCATTTCCTAATGAGGATTGAAACAGAGGCTAAATCACTCAGTTCAGCCACCTTTTATTAAAATCATAATATATCACATTTTATAACAGACTTTTCATTGTAAAACAATCAAAGGTCAAATTAAGAAAATGGGTGGAGATAAAATGAAGATCAACTAACCCAGGATCATCTGCGTGTTGGTGGGGTCTGTCTCCGTCTGTAGTGCTCCTATTAGGATGTTGACCAATCGCAGCTTGAGGGAGACAAAGGAGACAGCCTTGTCATGCAGTGAGTTGTCGTCGTTGCTGAACTTTCCCTCCAAGAGCACCTGGAACATACAAATAATACATGTGGTTGACTTTGCACTTAGACAACCCTCTGGAACTACAGGGCATTGCAACTGTTAACTAAAACAGACAGTTTAGTAGAAATTCAGTATAACACAAAACGACTAAACATTGATTTAAGTCCAAGTCCCTGTCCATCGATTGTATCCATATGTAAATTATAAGAGCCATCCATACCATTTCCTCATTTTATTCGGTGCTAATTTTTTCTCATTAATTTAGGGTTGATATAAGGCATATTAGCTGTGTCTACACAACTAATTACATTTACATTTTAGTCATTTAGCAGACGCTCTTATCCAGAGAGCGACTTACAGTTAGTGAGTGCATACATGAATGTTTTATTTTTTCATACTGTCATCCCCCGTGGGAATCGAACCCACAACCCTGGCATTGCAAATGCCATGGTCTACCAACTGAGCTACATCCCTGCTGGCCATTCCCTCCCCTACCCTGGACGACGCTGGGCCAATTGTGCGCCACCCCATGGGTCTCCCGGTCGCGGCCGGCTACGACAGAGCCTGGATTCGAACCAGGATCTCTAGTGGCACAGCTAGCCCTGCGATGCAGTGCCTTAGACCAATGGTGTGGGACTTGGAGCATCTTGAAGACTACGAGGTTTGAAAACATCGGACAAACTTTGGTTTTAGAGTGTAATGTTCCTTTAATGACAGGTTTACCTCTGACTTGACGTTGCCAAAGTGGTGTGGCAGAGGCAGCATGGACAGCAGGATGTTGATGGAGGCTCTCCTCAGGTCTGTAGGGTTCACGTAGGTCTTAAACTTTGACAGCTCTCTGGAAAGGAGGAAATAACAAGTTACTTTATATAAAATGACAAACATTCAAAGGATATACAAAGGAGTTAGGCTCCTTTTAAATGTTTGTCATTAACTCCTTTTGAATATTTGTTATTGGAGTTAAAACTTAAATGACAAACATTAAAAGGAGACAGCAGTCAGATACCATGTTTAACCAACAATCAATTGTCCACTGATAAGACTCCTCAAACTATTTCTTACATTGACATTTTAGTTTTTTTCAAGCGTATACAGTGAGTTATGTTAAAATGTTCATTTCTGGGCATTTCCCTTGTGTGACACTAACAGACAAACATACAAAGACAACCTTCACCCGAAGAGCTAAACACACAGATTTCTGTCAACACTGCATTCATTATGCAGGCAGATGTCCTTAACAGAGACCATTTGACTAACTTTCTGTCAAACATCATAAGACTAATTAGACAAGGTACATTTCCTGAGGAAAATGTGTGCGCTTGCTTCAGCTGTATAAGCTGTAAAAGCAGTTTCAGCACAGGAGAGTTTAGAATATTGAGAAGTATGGGGAAGAACAATAGTAGCTATTCTTTCAGCAAGCAAACTTAAAAGCTGGAATCCGCATTAGGAGAAACAGCACCACTGTTCACCCCCAGCACATTTGTTATTGTTTTTGTAAAAAAAAAAAGAAGCTATACATACTCTGCTGTCCTATCGCGCATGCAATGATTTCCAAGAGAAAATAAACTTTGTTCGTTGTTTGACGTAATTTCATTGTTTTTGTAATATCGCAAACGGATGTGGCAGTTTCACCACGACTGATTCCAGCTTTAATATAGATGTAGCATTAGTCACCGGTCGGGGAGGATGTTCTCCAGGGCAGAGATGAAGTAGGGGACCACCACGTTGATGCCCTTCAGGTCGGAGCAGAAGAGGGCAGAGGAGTTGAGGACGATGCTGGCTAGGACCGGTCGGCAGATGTAGTCGGAGATCTGGAGGCCCTGGATCAGAACCATGTAGAACCTGGGGAGCGGAGACAGAGAATGGTTTAGTCTAAGTGGAGCTTTTTAGACAGACCCAGAGGAGAATCCAGAAAGCAGCATTATTAAGTTAGCTGGCTAAGTATGATGAACAGCCACATAACTCTGGTCCTGGGGCCCCCAAGGGGTGCACATTCTTGTTTTTGCCCTAGCATTACCACACCTAATTCAAATAATCAAAAGGAGTCAAATCAAGTAGGTGAGTTGAATCAAATATGTTAAAGCTAGGGCAGAAAATGTGCACCCCTTTAGGTCACCAAGCCCAGGATTGGGAAACACTACGTTAAACATGTGGGTACCTGGACAGGTAAACGGGCAGGATCTCCTCGCCGGTCTTCTTGCTGCAGAAGATCCTGCAGAGGGTCCCACAGGCCTCGGCCCGGCCCGACTCATAGTTGTCGGGGAACTCGTTGGCGTCGAACATGGGGTTGGACACCATGGTGTCTGTGGACATCTGGGAGCCCTGCCTCCTCGGCTCTACACCCGCCTGAGTGGCCAGGGCTGGGGGGGAGAAAAACACAAGAATGGGGGACGGAGTAGAAGAGGGGGAGCAGAATAGAGAGGAAGGGGGTAGAGATAAGGGAGAGAGAGAAAAACACAAGAATGGAGAATGGTTAAGGAGAGGGTGGGGGTAGAAAAGCGAGAGAAACCGCACCCATTGCCACACCCACCCCCCTGAAAGATACCTCTAAGATATCAGTGAGCTGAAACATGTTTTCAAATGTTGTGCTAATGGAATGGTACAATGGAGGATATTTACTATCAAGTCCATTTTTACTTACTTTAACCTGACCGACTGCCTTTACCCGGACAGCTCTACTGCTCCACACCCTATTCCCTATATAGTGCTATGGGCCCTGGTCAAAAGTAGTGCACTATATAGGGAATAGGGTGCCATTTCAGAATGCAATTTATGAATTTTGTCATTTATAAGATAAAAGTGTGTATGTATGTGTGTGTGTGTGTGTATATATACACTGCTCAAAAAAAATAAAGGGAACAATTAAACAACACAATGTAACTCCAAGTCAATCACACTTCTGTGAAATCAAACTGTCCACTTAGGAAGCAACACTGATTGACAATACATTTCACATGCTGTTGTGCAAATGGAATAGACAACAGGTGGAAATTATAGGCAATTAGCAAGACATCCCCAATAAAGGACTGGTTTTGCAGGTGGTGACCACAGACCACTTCTCAGTTCCTATGCTTCCTGGCTGATGTTTTGGTCACTTTTGAATGCTGGCGGTGCTTTCACTCTAGTGGTAGCATGAGACAGAGTCTACAACCCACACAAGTGGCTCAGGTAGTGCAGCTCATCCAGGATGGCACATCAATGCGAGCTGTGGCAAGAAGGTTTGCTGTGTCTGTCAGCGTAGTGTCCAGAGCATGGAGGCGCTACCAGGAGACAGGCCAGTACATCAGGAGATGTGGAGGAGGCCGTAGGAGGGCAACAACCCAGCAGCAGGACCGCTACCTTCGCCTTTGTGCAAGGAGGAGCAGGAGGAGCACTGCCAGAGCCCTGCAAAATGACCTCCAGCAGGCCACAAATGTGCATGTGTCTGCTCAAACGGTCAGAAACAGTCTCCATGAGGGTGGTATGAGGGCCCGACGTCCACAGGTGGGGGTTGTGCTTACAGCCCAACACCGTGCAAGACGTTTGGCATTTGCCAGAGAACACCAAGATTGGCAAATTCGCCACTGGCGCCCTGTGCTCTTCACAGATGAAAGCAGGTTCACACTGAGCACGTGACAGAGTCTGGAGACGCCGTGGAGAATGTTCTGCTGCCTGCAACATCCTCCAGCATGACCGGTTTGGCGTTGGGTCAGACATGGTGTGGGGTGGCATTTCTTTGGGGGGGCCGCACAGCCCTCCAGAGGTAGCCTGACTGCCATTAGGTACCGAGATGAGATCCTCAGACCCCTTGTGAGACTATATGCTGGTGCGGTTGGCCCTGGGTTCCTCCTAATGCAAGACAATGCTAGACCTCATGTGGCTGGAGTGTGTCAGCAGTTCCTGCAAGAGGAAGGCATTGATGCTACGGACTGGCCCGCCCGTTCCCCAGACCTGAATCCAATTGAGCACATCTGGGACATCATGTCTCGCTCCATCCACCAACGCCACGTTGCACCACAGACTGTCCAGGAGTTGGCGGATGCTTTAGTCCAGGTCTGGGAGGAGATCCCTCAGGAGACCATCTGCCACCTCATCAGGAGCATGCCCAGGCATTGTAGGGAGGTCATACAGGCACGTGGAGGCCACACACACACTACTGAGCCTCATTTTGACTTGTTTTAAGGACATTACATCAAAGTTGGATCAGCCTGTAGTGTGGTTTTCCACTTTAATTTTGAGGGTGACTCCAAATCCAGACCTCCATGGGTTGATAAATTTGATTTCCATTGATAATTTTTGTGTGATTTTGTTGTCAGCACATTCAACTATGTAAAGAAAAAAGTATTTAATAAGATTATTTCATTCATTCAGATCTAGGATGTGTTATTTCAGTGTTCCCTTAAATTTTTTGAGCAGTATATATATATATATATATACACACACAGTGGGGAGAAAAAGTATTTGATACACTGCCGATTTTGCAGGTTTTCCTACTTACAAAGCATGTAGAGGTCTGTAATTTTTATCATAGGTACACTTCAACTGTGAGAGACGGAATCTAAAACAAAAATCCAGAAAATCACATGTATGATTTTTAAGTAATTAATTTGCATTTTATTGCATGACATAAGTATTTGATCACCTACCAACCAGTAAGAATTCCGGCTCTCACAGACCTGTTAACTGCACCTGTTTGAACTCGTTACCTGTATAAAAGACACCTGTCCACACACTCAATCAAACAGACTCCAACCTCTCCACAATGGCCAAGACCAGAGAGCTGTGTAAGGACATCAGGGATAAAATTGTAGACCTGCACAAGGCTGTGATGGGCTACAGGATAATAGGCAAGCAGCTTGGTGAGAATGCAACAACTGTTGGCGCAATTATTAGAAAATGGAAGAAGTTCAAGATGACGGTCAATCACCCTCGGCCTGGGGCTCCATGCAAGATCTCACCTCGTGGGGCATCAATGATCATGAGGAAGGTGAGGGATCAGCCCAGAACTACACGGCAGGACCTGGTCAATGACCTGAAGAGAGCTGGGACCACAGTCTCAAAGAAAACCATTAGTAACACACTACGCCGTCATGGATTAAAATCCTGCAGCGCACGCAAGGTCCCCATGCTCAAGCCAGTGCATGTCCAGGCCCGTCTGAAGTTTGCCAACGACCATCTGGATGATCCAGAGGAGGAATGGGAGAAGGTCATGTGGTCTGATGAGACAAAAATAGAGCTTTTTGGTCTAAACTCCACTCGCCGTGTTTGGAGGAAGAAGAAGGATGAGTACAGCCCCAAGAACACCATCCCAACCGTGAAGCATGGAGGTGGAAACATCATTCTTTGGGGATGCCTTTCTGCAAAGGGGACAGGACGACTGCACCGTATTGAGGGGAGGATGGATGGGGCCATGTATCGCGAGATCTTGGCCAACAACCTCCTTCCCTCAGTAAGAGCATTGAAGATGGGTCGTGGGTGGGTCTTCCAGCATGACAACGACCCGAAACACACAGCCAGGGCAACTAAGGAGTGGCTCCGTAAAAAGCATCTCAAGGTCCTGGAGTGGCCTAGCCAGTCTCCAGACCTGAACCCAATAGAATCTTTGGAGGGAGCTGAAAGTCCGTATTGCCCAGCGACAGCCCCGAAACCTGAAGGATCTGGAGAAGGTCTGTATGGAGGAGTGGGCCAAAATCCCTGCTGCAGTGCGTGCAAACCTGGTCAAGACCTACAGGAAACGTATGATCTCTGTAATTGCAAACAAAGGTTTCTGTACCAAATATTACGTTCTGCTTTTCTGATGTATCAAATACTTATGTCATGCAATAAAATGCAAATTAATTACTTAACAATCATACAATGTGATTTTCTGGATTTTTGTTTTAGATTCCGTCTCTCACAGTTGAAGTGTACCTATGATAAAAATTACAGACCTCTACATGCTTTGTAAGTAGGAAAACCTGCAAAATCGGCAGTGTATCAAATACTTGTTCTCCCCACTGTGTGTGTGTATATATATATATATATATATATATATATATATATATATATATATACATACATACACACACACACACACACACACATATACAGTGGGGAAAAAAAGTATTTAGTCAGCCACCAATTGTGCAAGTTCTGCCACTTAAAAAGATGAGAGAGGCCTGTAATTTTCATCATAGGTACACGTCAACTATGACAGACAAAATGAGAAAAAAAAATCCAGAAAATCACACTGTAGGATGTTTAATGAATTTATATTCAAATTATGGTGGAAAATAAGTATTTGGTCAATAACAAAAGTTTCTCAATACTTTGTTATATACCCTTTGTTGGCAATGAAACAGGTCAAACGTTTTCTGTAAGTCTTCACAAGGTTTTCACACACTGTTGCTGGTATTTTGGCCCATTCCTCCATGCAGATCTCCGCTAGAGCAGTGATGTTTTGGGGCTGTCGCTGGGCAACACGGACTTTCAACTCACTCCAAAGATTTTCTATGGGGTTGAGATCTGGAGACTGGCTAGGCCACTCCAGGACCTTGAAATGCTTCTTACGAAGCCACTCCTTCGTTGCCCGGGCGGTGTGTTTGGGATCATTGTCATGCTGAAAGACCCAGCCACGTTTCATCTTCAATGCCCTTGCTGATGGAAGGAGGTTTTCACTCAAAATCTCACGATACATGGCCCCATTCATTCTTTCCTTTACACGGATCAGTCGTCCTGGTCCCTTTGCAGAAAAACAGCCCCAAAGCATGATGTTTCCACCCCCAATGCTTCACAGTAGGTATGGTGTTCTTTGGATGCAACTCAGCATTCTTTGTCCTCCAAACACGACGAGTTGAGTTACCAAAAAGTTCTATTTTGGTTTCATCTGACCATATGACATTCTCCCAATCCTCTTCTGGATCATCCAAATGCACTCTAGCAAACTTCAGACGGGCCTGGACATGTACTGGCTTAAGCAGGGGGACACGTCTTGCACTGCAGGATTTGAGTCCCTGGCGGCGTAGTGTGTTACTGATGGTAGGCTTTGTTACTTTGGTCCCAGCTCTCTGCAGGTCATTCACTAGGTCCCCCCCGTGTGGTTCTGGGATTTTTGCTCACCGTTCTTGTGATCATTTTGACCCCACGGGGTGAGATCTTGCGTGGAGCCCCAGATCGAGGGAGATTATCAGTGGTCTTGTATGTCTTCCATTTCCTAATAATTGCTCCCACAGTTGATTTCTTCAAACCAAGCTGCTTACCTATTGCAGATTCAGTCTTCCCAGCCTGGTGCAGGTCTACCATTTTGTTTCTGGTGCCCTTTGACAGCTCTTTGGTCTTGGCCATAGTGGAGTTTGGAGTGTGACTGTTTGAGGTTGTGGACAGGTGTCTTTTATACTGATTACAAGTTCAAACAGGTGCCATTAATACAGGTAACGAGTGGAGTACAGAGGAGCCTCTTAAAGAAGAACTTACAAGTCTGTGAGAGCCAGAAATCTTGCTTGTTTGTAGGTGACCAAATACTTATTTTCCACCATAATTTGCAAATAAATTCATAAAAAATCCTACAATGTGATTTTCTGGATTTTTTTTCTCTCAATTTGTCTGTCATAGTTAACGTGTACCTATGATGAAAATTACAGGCCTCTCTCATCTTTTTAAGTGGGAGAACTTGCACAATTGGTGGCTGACTAAATACTTTTTTCCCCCACTGTACATACACACTTCTTTCTTATAAATGGCTAAATTCATAAATTGCAATGTCTACTTATTAGCTGACTGGAAATTCACACAAGGCAAGATATACGGCTCAAATATACTGACCAAACATCCACCATATCATGTAATATAGGCCTAGAGGCTAGAGTAAATACCAACTCAAGGTTATCAACTGAGGAACAAATAACGCTGCGGGGGAAGAAACTCAATGTTTGTTGGTTTCTTTGGAAAATAAGTGTTAGTGTGTAAGATCCTGTGGAGTGAGATTACAGGATCCAGGTCTGGTGGAGCAATACTAGGTCAGTTTGATTCCAGGCAAAACGGGGAAGTGGTTTGGCACGTTTAGGTCATATTAATTAGGGCACACTGTAGCAAAAACAAAAATGAGTGTTTCTTATTGGACAGGTTAAGGAAGTCTTTCTTCTTGTTTCCATCAGATTTCTTCCGTTTGGTACCTAATAATATATACAGTGCCTTCGGAAAGTATCGAGACCTCTTTACTTTTTCTACATTTTGTTACGTTACAGCCTTATTCTAAAATTGATTAAATATTTATTTTTTCTCATCAATCTACACACAATACTACATAATGACAAAGTGAAAACAGGTTTTTAGAAATGTTTGCAAATGTATTACAAATAAAAAACAGAAATACCCCAAGTTACATAAGTATTCAGACCCTTTGCTATGAGACTCGAAATTGAGCTCAGGTGCATCCTGGTTCCATTGATCATCCATGAGATGTTTCTACAACGTGATTGGAGTCCACCTGTGGTAAATTCAATTGATTGGACATAATTTGGAAAGGCACACACCTGTCTATATAAGGTCCCACAGTTGACAGTGCATGTCAGAGCAAAAACCAAGCCATGAGGTCAAAGGAATTGTCCGTAGAGCCCAAGACTGTAATCGCTGCCAAAGATGCTTCAACAAAGTACTGAGTACAAAGGGTCTGAATTCTTATGTAAATGTAATATTTCCAGTTTTTATTTTTAATAAATTAGCAAAC
Organism: Coregonus lavaretus; assembly: GCF_964263955.1. Taxonomy (NCBI): domain Eukaryota; kingdom Metazoa; phylum Chordata; class Actinopteri; order Salmoniformes; family Salmonidae; genus Coregonus; species Coregonus lavaretus. The sequence continues at coordinate 51,629,290 of NC_139995.1, forward strand.
ATTTCTAAAAACCAGTTTTTGCTTTGTCATTATGGGGTATTGTGTGTAGATTCATGAGGGGGGGTAAAACTATTTAATCCATTTTAGAATAAGGCTGTAACGTAACAAAATGTTGAACAAGAGTTTTTCTTTATTTCTTACTCTTTTTTACATTGTAGAATAATAGTGAAGACATCAAGCTATGAAATAACACATATGGAATCATGTAGTAACCAAAAAAGTTAAACAAATCAAAATATTATTCAAATAGCCACCCTTTGCCTTGATGACAGCTTTGCACACTCTTGGCATTTTCTCAACCAGCTTCATGAGGTAGTCACCTGGAATGCATTTCAATTAACAGGTGTGCCTTCTTAAAAGTTAATTAGTGGAATTTATTTCCTTCTTAATGCGGTTGAGCTAATCAGTTGTGTTGTGACAAGGTAGGGGGGGTATACAGAAGATAGCCCTATTTGGTAAAATACCAAGTCCATATTATGACAAGAACAGCTCAAATAAGCAAAGAGAAACGACAGTCCATTATTACTTTAAGACATGAAGGTCAGTCAATACGGAACATTTCAAGTGCAGTCGCAAAAACCATCAAGCGCTATGATGAAACTGGCTCTCACGAGGACCGCCACAGGAATGGAAGACCCAGAGGATAAGTTCATTAGAGTTACCAGCCTCAGAAATTGCAGACCAAATAAATGCTTCACAGGGTTCAAGTAACAGACACATCTCAACATCAACTGTTCAGAGGAGACTGTGTGAATCAAGCCTTTCATGGTTGAATTGCTGCAAAGAAACCACTACTAAAGGACACCAATAATAAGAAGAGACTTGCTTGGGCCAACAAACACGAGCAATGGACACTAGACCGGTGGAAATGTGTCCTTTGGTCTGGAGTCCAAATTAGACATTTTTGGTTCCAACCGCTGTGTCTTTGTGAGACGCGGTGTGGATGAACGGATGATCTCTGCATGTGTATTTCCCACCGTAAAGCATGGAGGTGGTGGTGTTAGGTAACTTAGTGGTTAAGAGTGTTGTGCCTGTAACCGAAAGGTCGCTGGTTCTAATCCCTGAGCCGACTAGGTGAAATATCTGTCGATGTGCCCTTGAGCAAGGCACTTAACCCTAATTGCTCCTGTAAGTCGCTCTGGATAAGAGCGTCTGCTAAATGACTAAAATGTAAAATGTGTTATGGTGTGGGGGTGCTTTGCTGGTGAAACTGTCTGTGATTTATTTAGAATTCAAGGCACACTTAACCAGCATGGCTACCACAGCATTCTGCAACGATACGCCATCCCATCTGGTTTGGGCTTAGTGGGACGATCCTTTGTTTTTCAACAGGACAATGACTCAACACATCTCCAGGCTGTGTAAGGGCTATTTTACCAAGAAGGAGAGTGATGGAGTGCTGCATCAGGTGACCTGTCCTCCACAATCCCCCGACCTCAACACAATTGAGATGGTTTGAATTCAGTCGGACGGCAGAGTGAAGGAAAATCAGCCAACAAGTGCTCAGCATATGTGGGAACTCCTTCAAGACTGTTGGAAAAGCATTCCAGGTGAAGCTGGTTGAGAGAATGCCAAGAGTGTGCAAAGCTGTCATAAAGGCAAAGGGTGGCTATTTAAAAAAATCTAAAATCTAAAATATATTTTGATTTGTTTAACACTTTTTTGGTTACTACATGATTCCATGTGTGTTATTTCATAGTTTTGATGTCTTCACTATTATTCTACAATGTAGAAAATAGTAAAAATAAAGAAAAAACGTTGAATGAGTAGGTGTGTCCAAACTTTTGACTGGTACTGTATGTATGTATGTATGTATGTATGTATGTATGTATGTATGTATGTATGTATGTATGTATGTATGTATGTATGTATGTATGTATATATATATATATATATATATATATATATATATATATATATATATATATATATATATACACACACATATACACATACATACATACACTACCGTTCAAAAGTTTGGGGTCACTTAGAAATGTCCTTGTTTTCCATGAAAACATACATGAAATTAGTTTGAATAGGAAATATAGCAAAATGAATAGGAAATGTAGTCATTGACAAGGTTAGAAATAAATGATTTTTAATTGAAATAATAATTGTGTCCTTTAAACGTAGCTTTCGTCAAAGAATCCTCCATTTGCAGCAATTACAGCCTTGCAGACCTTTGGCATTCTAGTTGTCAATTTGTTGAGGTAATCTGAAGAGATTTCACCCCATGCTTCCTGAAGCACCTCCCACAAGTTGGATTGGCTTGATGGGCACTTCTTACGTACCATACGGTCAAGCTGCTCCCACAACAGCTCAATAGGGTTGAGATCCGGTGACTGTGCTGGCCACTCCATTATAGACAGAATACCAGCTGACTGCTTCTTCCCTAAATAGTTCTTGCATAGTTTGGAGCTGTGCTTTGGGCCATTGCCCTGTTGTAGGAGGAAATTGGCTCCAATCAAGCACCGTCCACAGGGTATGGCATGGCATTGCAAAATGGAGTGATAGCCTTCCTTCTTCAAGATCCCTTTTACACTGTACAAATCTCCCACTTTACCACGAAGAATAGACTGACGAGTTTCAAAAGACATTTCTTTGTTTCTGGCCATTTTGAGCCTGTAATCAAACCCACAATTGCTGATGCTCCAGATACTCAACTAGTCTCAAGAAGGCCAGTTTTATTGCTTCTTTAATCAGCACAACAGTTTTCAGCTGTGCTAACATAATTGCAAAAGGGTTTTCTAATGATCAATTAGACTTTTAAAATGATAAACTTGGATTAGCAAACACAACGTGCCATTGGAACACAGGACTGATGGTTGCTGATAAATGGGCCTCTGTACGCCTATGTAGATATTCCATTACAAATCAGCCGTTTCCAGCTACAATAGCCATTTACAACATTAACAATGTCTACACCGTATTTCTGATCAATTTGATGTTATTTTAATGGACAAGGATATTTCTAAGTGACCCCAAACCTTTGAATGGTAGTTTATATATACAGTGGGGAGAATAAGTATTTGATACACTGCCGATTTTGCAGGTTTTCCTACTTACAAAGCATGTAGAGGTCTGTAATTTTTATCATAGGTACACTTCAACTGTGAGAGACGGAATCTAAAACAAAAATCACATTGTATGATTTTTAAGTAATTCCTTTATATTTTATTGCATGACATAAGTATTTGATACATCAGAAAAGCAGAACTTAATATTTGGTACAGAAACCTTTGTTTGCAATTACAGAGATCATACGTTTCCTGTAGGTCTTGACCAGGTTTGCACACACTGCAGCAGGGATTTTGGCCCACTCCTCCATACAGACCTTCTCCAGATACTTCAGGTTTCGGGACTGTCGCTGGGCAATACGGACTTTCAGCTCCCTCCAAAGATTTTCTATTGGGTTCAGGTCTGGAGACTGGCTAGGCCACTCCAGGACCTTGAGATGCTTCTTACGGAGCCACTCCTTAGTTGCCCTGGCTGTGTGTTTCGGGTCGTTGTCATGCTGGAAGACCCAGCCACGACCCATCTTCAATGCTCATACTGAGGGAAGGAGGTTGTTGGCCAAGATCTTGCGATACATGTCCCCATCCATCCTCCCCTCAATACAGTGCAGTCGTCCTGTCCCCTTTGCAGAAAAGCATCCCCAAAGAATGATGTTTCCACCTCCATGCTTCACAGTTGGGATGGTGTTCTTGGGGTTGTACTCATCCTTCTTCTTCCTCCAACCACGGCGAGTGGAGTTTAGACAAAAAAGCTCAATTTTTGTCTCATCAGGCCACATGACCTTCTCCCATTCCTCCTCTGGATCATCCAGATGGTCATTGGCAAACTTCAGACGGGCCTGGACATGCGCTGGCTTGAGCAGGGGGACCTTGCGTGCGCTGCAGGATATTAATCCATGACGGCATAGTGTGTTACTAATGGTTTTCTTTGAGACTGTGGTCCCAGCTCTCTTCAGGTCATTGACCAGGTCCTGCCGTGTAGTTCTGGACTGATCCCTCACCTTCCTCATGATCATTGATGCCCCACGAGGTGAGATCTTGCATGGAGCCCCAGACCGAGGGTGATTGACCGTCATCTTGAACTTCCATTTTCTAATAATTGCACCAACAGTTGTTGCCTTCTCACCAAGCTGCTTGCCTATTGTCCTGTAGCCCATCCCAGCCTTGTGCAGGTCTACAATTTTATCCCTGATGTCCTTACACAGCTCTATGGTCTTGGCCATTGTGGAGAGGTTGGAGTCTGTTTGATTGAGTGTGTGGACAGGTGTCTTTTATACAGTTAACGAGTTCAAACAGGTGCAGTTAATACAGGTAATGAGTGGAGAACAGGAGGGCTTCTTAAAGAAAAACTAACAGGTCTGTGAGAGCCGGAATTCTTACTGGTTGGTAGATGGTCAAATACTTATGTCATGCAATAAAATGCAAATTAATTACTTAAAAATCATACAATGTGATTTTCTGGATTTTTGATTCCGTCTCTCACGGTTGAAGTGTACCTATGATAAAAATTACAGACCTCTACATGCTTTGTAAGTAGGAAAACCTGCAAAATCGGCAGTGTATCAAATACTTGTTCTCCCCACTGTATGTATGCATGTATGTATGTATGTATGTATGTATGTATGTATGTATGTATGTATGTATGTATGTATGTATGTATGTATGTATGTATGTATGTATGTATGTATGTATGTATGTATGTATGTATGTATGTATGTATGTATGTATGTACAGTGAGGGAAAAAAGTATTTTATCCCCTGCTGATTTTGTACGTTTGCCCACTGACAAAGACATGATCAGTCTATAATTTTCATGGTAGGTTTATTTGAACAGTGAGAGACTGTTTTCCCTCACTGTATGTATGTATGTATGTATGTATGTATGTATGTATGTATGTATGTATGTATGTATGTATATATATATAGTCCTGACAACCTCTCCCCCACCCCACCCACGAACACAGGAAGGAAATGGACACTTGTTCTTTCCCCAACAAATCAGCGCAGCAACAATGACAAAGGGCACAAATAAAATTCTAAAACAAAAAATGGCAATCGGATATATGAAAACGACAAGTAAAAAAAATTGTACGGTAAGCTTGTTTTCCTACTTACAAGATTTATAAGAAAGGAGAATTTGACTAATGTAGCTGCAAGATAATAGAAATGGGAAACAAATCAAAGAACAGCATTGATACGATAAGATATGTATTATTCGTGGTCCAAGATTTCATAATGGTTCTTTGTTTTTAGGACTTTTCGTGGTGATATTTCTAGGTGCTCTTAACCCTTTACACTCGTGGGAATGCATATGCATTACCATGGTAGCAATCAAAAGGGAACAGTTTGGAGATTATGGGAAAATTATTAGACTAAAGGTGGGGACAAAACAGTTAATAATAATGTTGATTTTATGTGCATTTTATATTTACTGTACTTTTCACCACATTTGTTGAGAACGAAATCTGAAAATACTCTGGATACATTCAGTAACATGATAAGAATATTCATGAGAAATTACAAGGGTTTGAGAGGTCTGACTTGTGTCTCCAAGTGGCCACATCCTGTACCTCTCCAAAGTGTGCACAGTTCCTACATAATTTCAATGCACTTTTATGACTCAAAGAGTCTTCAATTAGAAGGTGCTTTTTTGAGCTCTCCTAGCTGTGCCGTTGAGGAACTAGAGCAAGCAGACTTTTAGTTGTTTGGAACACAGCCCTGCATCCCCGCCATCACACAATTACTGTTGTTTACGCATTCCAAAAACAGTGGGCATCGTTTGAAAGCGTGTTCTACTGCCAACATGGCTAGCTAAATTACAAAATACGATCTTACGGTGTTAGGCTTTCACAAGGCAATTCAGAGAAACAGATGGTCATTTTGGTGCGCATAGAATAGAGTGACGAGTGCATTCAGATGGGTGGTCCCTGCACATGTCTTCACAATACGACAAACATAGGCTCATTCTGTTCAGAACAACCCAGGGTATGACGTCATGTCATCTTGTAACTGTACATCATAATGATCATAAACGTTGACCCTGTATATGACATGAGTTTTATGATATGGAAATGTGAAGTGCACATTTGGACTAACTGGTGTTTGGCTTGCTTGTACGACATCAAAGCGGTATTTGTTATAAACCTCAATGTCTCATCTTTCAAAATACATTTACTTTATTTACATTCCCTCACTCAGTTGTCCAATTAGCGGGAGGGATGGGGCAACTTCTTGTCGTGTGTGGTGTTCAAGTTCAGAAACGCTGTCAGTCAAAACCAATACTGCGCTTTAAAGCGTTGACCTTGAGCTCTGACGTCATGTATAGCATGTTACTGTACAGCCACTACGTTCCCATTTAAGTGCTTATCAGTGTACAAATCTGCCATTTCGAACCCTTATACGGGTACGGCTGTAAAGAGTTAACATCAGTGTCAACAAAAGACATAGATAGTCGAAACAACCATTATACAAACAATATCATTACACAACTGAAAACTAAACCAAAAGATATTTCATAAACTATGTCTCCTGAACCTATTTGGACTAACTCCTTCACTGACACTCAGAATAGAGTTTTGAAAAAATTATCTTGTCAACAAAGTTAAAGAAATATGCAACATAGCCTAGATCAACTGAAAGACCACATTTTCCATAAAAATAGAGGATAGAACTCACAAGAATCATACTGGCAGCCATCCTACCCATTTCTCACAATTGGAGATGAAGACTAACATCTAACAGCTAGCATCATCCCAACTGAAATTCCCTTTGGCAGCTATTGACACAATGCACTGTCCATTACAAACAGTAAGACCAGCTCAGGGTTTTGTTGTAGAGATCACAGAGGAGTGGAAGCCTGAGCTTAAAGGGATAGTGCGACATTTAGGCAATTAAGCCCTTTTCTCTACTTACCCAGTCAGATGAACAGCATGTTAGCTGTTCCTGTAGACTTCCAGTCATTGCGCTAACGCTAGTTAGTAATGGCTCCAGAAACTACCTTCAACTTCCTTCAAACAAAATTGTATCCAAGTTCATCAGACCCTGGGTAAGTAGAAAAAAAGGCTTCATTGCCAAAATGTCACACTATTCCTTTAAGATCAGGCTTCCACTCCCCTCTGATGTGCACTATCACTTTAAGTTTTCTTTAAAAAAAATTTACCCTTATTTCTCCCCAATTTCATGATATCCAATTGGTAGTTACAGTCTTGTCCCATTGCTTCAACTCCCCTATGGATTTGGGAGAGGCGAAGGTCGAGAGCCATGCATCCTCCGAAACACGACCCTGCCAAGCCGCACTGCTTCTTGACACACTGCTCGCTTAACCCGGAAGCCAGCCGCACCAATGTGTCCGAGGAAACACCGTCCAGCTGGCGACCGAGTCAGCTTGCAGGAGCCCGGCCCACCACAAGGAGTCGCTAGAGCTCGATGGGACAAGGAAATCCCGGCCGGCCAACCCCTCCCGTAACCCAGACGACGCTGGGCAAATTGTGCGCCGCCTCATGGGTCTCCCGGTCACGGCCGGCTGTGACACAGCCTGGGATCGAACCAGGGTCTGTAGTGATGCCTCAAGCACTTCCTTAGACCGCTGCGCCACTCGGGAGGCCCCTTTAAGTGTTTTCACAGGTATGCAACTAAATCAAGTAGGCCTACAATCCAGGATATATCACCACAATTCCCTCCGCACACCACTTTATCCAACTGAAGACCACTGGCTCATCTCCACTTTATCCAACTGAAGACCACTGGCTCATATCCACTTTATCCAACTGAAGAGCACTGGCTCATCTCCACTTTATCCAACTGAAGAGCACTGGCTCATCTCCACTTTATCCAACTGAAGACCACTGGCTCATATCCACTTTATCCAACTGAAGACCACTGGCTCATCTCCACTTTATCCAACTGAAGACCACTGGCTCATCACCACTTTATCCAACTGAAGAGCACTGGCTCATCTCCACTTTATCCAACTGAAGACCACTGGCTCATCACCACTTTATCCAACTGAAGACCACTGGCTCATCACCACTTTATCCAACTGAAGACCACTGGCTCATCTCCACTTTATCCAACTGAAGACCACTGGCTCATCTCCACTTTATCCAACTGAAGAGCACTGGCTCATCTCCACTTTATCCAACTGAAGAGCACTGGCTCATCTCCACTTTATCCAACTGAAGAGCACTGGCTCATCTCCACTTTATCCAACTGAAGAGCACTGGCTCATCTCCACTTTATCCAACTGAAGAGCACTGGCTCATCTCCACTGCTAAATGAAACTGACTCAATATTGTGGCTTGTGTGGGCCAGCAGTTAGTGCCACAGACCCCGGGACACACATGTATACCCTCGACTCTCTCGTCTCCTCTTCACTGTCCTATGCCAATAAAACCACCAAAAACAAAAATAAATGAAACCGCAATAATAGTAGAGAAGGGAGATTATTCTGAGATGAACGATGGTGGATCGGTATCGTGGTCACAATGCTAAAGTGCACTGGCCAATTGTTTTACCAGAGATGTCAGTTCATCTTGCAGGTTGGAATAAAATACAAAAATGGCATAAGGAAATGACATGTAAGACAAATAACACCATGGGTGCATCTCAATAGTCTGAAGTGGATTCATCTTCTTGTCTCCTTTCGTTTCATCCACTGGTCTGAAGGAGTAGAAATGGTGAATACCATTTCCCAGATGAACATCCTGCATATCCTTTTGGAATGGGCCATGTTCATTAGGCAAATGTGGAACATTCATTTACAGATAGAAATATCGGAATAGAGCTGACATGATTGCTCTATATAATATATTTCTATATGAATGTTTTCACAACATCCCTGGCCTGTGTTTTCACAGCTAAATAAGAGACAATAAAGGAAAGGAAGCAACTTTAGACTATTGAGACGCACCCAGTACTAATCAAACCAGTTTTTGACACTTAACCTCCGACCCTGACCTTACCAGTCAAGCTATTGTCTCGGCTCAGGCCCGTGTGGAGCTTGCAGTGCACCAGTGCGGCGTCAAACAGCCACTGGCCAAACAGGTTGAGGACACTGTTGACCTTGGGCCTAGTGGGGGCGGGCAGCGGCCGGGGCTCAGAGCTGGTCAGGTTGGGGCTGGACAGTGGAGAGGTGGAGGACGGCTGGTGGGACACTTTGGGTTGGTGCGTCATATTCGCCTGGATGGGTAGGAGGGTGGGGGATAACCAGGAATGAATTAATTCACTGTCAAACGGGCATATTAAGAATATAAATGTTATGGGACATTAATATTTATTCCCATGATCGTCTGAGGCTTCCTTGGCAAAGGGATGCCGTATTTCTCCCATTTTACTTCAGATCTCGATTTTACTCTGATACAAATGGGCCATCTGAGGAAAAAACTACTCTGGTGTAGGAACCTACTGTGGAGGTTTTACTGGCCGTCTTGATGACCCCCGTGGGTTTGTTGCGGCGGCTGTGAGGGGGCGTGGTGTTGGTGGTGGTGGGGGGCGGCGGCACGCTCAGTCTGTTGATAGGGGTGGGCGGGGCACTGTCCGACCGGGGGCGGGAGATACCTGAGGGAGAGAGAGAGGAGGCGCATCAGAGGATATTCTGGTGTTTCAGGTGAAAACAGCAAGGACCAATCGGGTCCCATTTCCCCTCCACCCATATTTTGGTTAGAAGCGCCACTCGGATCAGGGACGATGTTAGTAACGTCAACATTGGCAGCTCATCATCTTTGCGGTTCACCCTTCCTCCACAAGAGAGAAAGATACCAGCTCAAAATGCACAAGCCATGTGATGTGGATAGATGTCTTCTTTGCTGGGTGATATTCACCACAGATAAAGGAACAATGTAAAACATTTATAAAAATAAGTATATACATTTTTTTTTTAAGAGAGAAAAATCCACACCACAATACATCGAGCAAGTTTCCCAATGTCACATTTTCGCTTCATAGCCTTGGGGTGGCTAGATAGCTAATTTTGATTGACAACACTTTACTTATTCAGATGCTTGGCGCAGACTATCAAACAGATACATGCATATAGTTACTGTCCACACTGACATTGATTGGGTGAGTGCTTCACATTACCACATGGATCAAACCCTCTAAACCTCTTTCTGCAATTTTCAGTGAAGCCCAAAACAATTTATAGGTAAACTGGGTTTCTGTATAAGCACTTTGTGACATCTGCTGATGTAAAAAGGGCTTTATAAATACATTTGATTGATTGATAGCCATCTTTCACAGATTTCAGCACTGATGATGCAACGTGGTGCACCAAACTGCTGCAGATGCCAATTGGACTGTATGGTCCGTTTAGTGGGTTTGCTAGCTAAGCTAACGAGGATATGTTTTATAAACACAAGTCTTGAAGCAACTTGACATACATTGCCACGGTGATGCTGCCACACACACTACACAATGTCTCTCCAAACACGCCATGGAAGATTATGACAACACTTTCCCCAACCAATTATCTCCATTATAACTTTCAAAGTTGATCAAATCTATTTTCTGGTTGATAAGGAAGGATAAGAGCAGGTTTGATTGTCATAAACAGTCATACCTTGCTATATCATCCATTATGCATTTATATTGACAGAATCATGAAAGGCTGCTTCAATTCAAGTGTACCTAAAAAGCTTACAATAGTATAGTCAAAGCGAGGGGTTATTACTAACAGGCCTATACTGTAAATGTGTAATGCTTTTCTACTAGCCTATATGAAAAGACCCAAAATACAGGGGTAGGGAAGTGAGGTTTTCAGGATTGAGACTGTTTGTCGCTGCGGTCCTGAAAGTGATTATGGATTTAAAAGGGCATGTCCACCATTTTTCAACCTCATATTCATAATCTCCAGCACCAAACCAGTGTTTACATATGTGAAAACAGCACATTTCTAAGTGATTAAAAAGATAAGGTCATAAGAAAAAATAATGATTTTTATAAGATTAAAAGTAAACAAACTGTGATTTCCAAAACCTGCAACAAGTTTCTAGCCCAAGGGAGGGTATTTTCTTGCTCTCCACATCACAGCGAATCTCAGTTAGTGTTTTTAAAATGTTGAAACGTTTTATGATGTCCTCAGGTAGAACTTTTAACTTCATATTTGTTTCTACAAAAGTGCCATTTTCACATATGTTGACACTGGTATTGTGCTGGAGATAATGAAAATGAGGTTTAAAAGTGGTGGAGTTGCCCTTTAAGTGCATGCACCAGCTACGTTCACCACACAAATCAGCTTTTTGCCAACCCCAGCAAATCCATCAAAATGTATTCAGCTCCCTTTATGATTGTTTGGGAGCAAACTACTACAGAGTACCATAGGAGGGCATGGAGTGAAGCCTTTCTCGGAAATTGTTCCTAGACACGGCGGCACCTGAAGGAAAGAAAGTGGTCAAAGCACAGCCTGGAATATCAGAACGCCGACAAACCAACCATGACAACATTCACCTGTTCTTTTGGCAGCTGACACAGCCATCGATCAAAATGAAGAATCAAAAACAACTTCGCAGTTTCACATTCTGACACGGTGAATGTTTTTTTTTCCTCCCATAGATGTGTATGAGTATGTTGTTTTTCGTGACTGTAGAAGTGTGGCACCTTTTGTCTTATGCCCAAACACCACTACAGGAAATCCAGTTCGTTATGTCCACAGACGCCTGTGCAATGTTAATGATTGGATTTGATTGGGTTAGGTCCGGTTTAATAGTGTACCTAGAGAGGGAAGTCTGTCACGTATATTGGTCCTAGGAGAAACTGTCACTCCTGAGGGAGAGAGAGACACTAGCGCTGTTTCTGGGGACGAAGAAGAAGAAACTAGAACAAGAAAGAAAAAGAGAAAAATGACAGAAAAGCTGAAACACAAAATGGAGGTTTAGTTGTTGGGCCAAATAACTGCTCAACAAGTTATGAAGTTATGTTAGGTATTTATTAAAGACGTTCTGTGTTTGTGCACTGTACTGTAAGACATAATTGGCCACATAGCTAATCCTAGTCTGCGATTTTCAAAATGGGGGTCTACTACTATTAACCAAAAGATGAATCGAAGTAGTGTTGCGTTGCATGCTAGAAACAATGTATGTGTTTCTTTAAACATGGGGATGTCAAGAGATTTAGGGAAGTATATAGACTGCGTGACAGTGCTTTGATTAAGTATAGGGCCAAAATGCAGAGAGGTCTGCTTGAGTTCAGAAATACAAACATGGTTGAAGTCTAAGACTGTTGGGAGGTGTAGAGCAGGGCATTCCAACTCTGTTCCTGGACCCTCCTAATTAGGGTTGGAGTGAAAACCTACAGGACGGTAGCTCTCCAGGAACAGGGTTGGAGAGCCCTGGTGTAGCTCAACGGGCACAAGACAGTAGAGAAATGAAATGAGAAAATTACAATAAAGCTCTTTTCATTTGAAAATGTCTGGTTCTTGTTTAAAAGCCAGTAAACAAGCCAGGACAAGTTGAGGGGTCAACCCATTAACAAAAGCCTTTAGTCGTTGCTGGTCATAAAATCAAGGTGTTACTAAGTCAAATAACATCTTTCCATGCTTTCCATGATCATTGTCCACAAAATCAGAACCCTTTTACCCTTCATTTGAATGACAAAGACGCAGTTTACTAAGTACCATAAGAGGGCAGTTTCTCTCGAATCTCTCTCTTTGCGACCCCAACACCTAGAGGGGACGGAAGATGTACATGATCTCTTGGTCAGAAGTTCTCCAGCAAAACATGAGAACTGAAGGGATTGGATATGTGTAAGAAATATGAAAAAATCTCCAGCCAGCCTATCAGTGGACAACATGGAACTAATATCATTACATACCTATCCAATTTTTAAGGGCCCGTATTAAGAAATTGTCTCGGAGTAGGGAATGCTGATCTGGAATCAGGTCCCCCCCTCGTCGATGTCATCTTATTAATTACGATATATAAGGGAAAAACTGATCCTTGATCAGCACTCCTACTCTGAGAAGCTTTATGAATACGGGCCCTGATCTACATGAATTGCCTAGAGGAAGAGGCTAGGGGATGTTTCTGGACAGGGCCAAAGTCAACTGTAACAGTATGGATAAAAAGCAATGCTAAGGTGAGGTGAGGTAGTCTTACCCAGGAAGGCGTCCACCAGGCAGCTGACCCCCCTCATGGCCCTGAAAAAGATCTGGGGCAGTTGCTTGAGACAGGGGTGATGTTGGATCACCTCCTGGGGTACGCCGCTCACCCCCAGCAGCTGCTCCTGGAACTTTGGCGTGGAGCTGACCGTCAAAGGGCTGCTCAGGTCCACCGGGTTACTGCAAGAGAAGGAGCGGGAGGGGGGACTTTTAATGTCGAGGTGCAAAAATTGGTCCTGAGCATGTTATTTCTCTCCACAACCCAGCCATGAGAGAGTAACAGTTACATTGATGTAGCCTATTACAATATTTACTACAATATTTCCCCAGATCACTTTCTTAGATCATCTAGAATCATTTTCTTGTACCTTTGGATAAAAAAAAGTGAGGTCCATCCAGTATGTTCTTCATTGAAATAAACAGTGTGATCTGTCTCGGATGATGATCCAAAAAAAGTCATCCCAGTATCATTTTATTATACTAAAATTAGGTCATCGGGGAGCATTTATACCGAATACATTCCAGGTGTAAACAGTAATAACTCTTATTCTGTGACACAGACCCAGATAGCTAGCTGTGTGGAACTCACCTCAGCATGTGCAGAAAGCGGAACCAGGTCTGAGCCACACAGTCATTGTCCATCTCAGTAGGGATGAGGTTGGCCTCCTCCTCTGGGACTTTGTACAGGGGGAAGGACGGACCGTAGGTGAACCGCAACAGTCTGTGCCAAAACAGAACATTTACACTTTCCATTTCAACCATTTCTTATTTGAACATTAACAAACATTTTTTATCTAGAAATGACTGCTGAGAGAAATGACTCCTGCCTGTTATCCAACTAGTTTTGTCCTACCTGAACTTGAGCACTCACATATGTTTCAAAACGTTATGCCCTACTGAACGGGACCCATATGTTTAAGCACTGAGCGTAAACAAAAGCCTGCAAACACAGGGTTGGCGACCACTGGTCTTGTTGTGGTGTGGCTACCTGGAGGTGAGGGCAGCAATGACCTTGCTCCACTGCTCCACCACGGGCGGGTGGTGCCTCCAGTTGGCCAGCATCTCCCTGGCCGTCTTCCAGTAGGGCGGCGTGGGGAAGCAGCGTGTGCAGGCCATGAACCACACCTCAAACAGAACGCTGATCAGCTTCTCAGCCAGCTTCTCCGCTATCCCACCTGAGAGAGTTGGGGGATGGCGGACAGGGGTGAGTAACTTTGAATAGGAAGAATGTTCTGGGTGCATAAAATAGCATATGAGAAAGAACACTGCATCTTCATTTGGAACTAAATAGTAATATTAGCAACTAAGTCAATTAACTTAGTCAAAGCCAAAACCATTATGGGACAAATCCTAATATCCACTTATTAATTATGTATTGATATCAATGGGAGACTAAGTAAACATTTGACTTAAGTGGATGTTAGAAGTTCCCCACGACACTACGAAAAGTACTCAAAGGCTGCCTATACACAGGCAGCCCAATTCTGATATTTTTCTACTAATTGGTCTTCTGACCAATCAAATCAGCTCTTTTGACGATAATTGGGCAAAAGATCAGAATTGGGCTGCCAGTGTAAAGGCAGCCTAATTGCATCTGTTCCGATGGACTGACCTCCGACAGTGGGCGGGGCTAGCAGAGTGTCATTTATGCGTAGCAGGAAGAGCAGCAACACCTCCCAGGTCTCCCGGGCCATGCCGCTGCCCGAATCCCTGGCCAGCTTCAGCACTGCCGTCAGCACCTGCTGGCACAGCCGGAAGTGCATGGGGCTGTAGTGCTCCGGCCTAAAAGAGGAGGGAGGGAGGTGAAGAAAGAGAGAGTTGGGGACCACATTTATAAAGAGAAGCCTGTAATAAACCTCTTCCATACTCCGTTCTCTCTAAGCCTTGTGATTTGGTTTGATGAACTAATGGAGGGTATCTGTCCCTATTTACAATTACCATGTTACATAAGCAATGTACTGCAACTTTTAGAGGTTGGAGCCTTAAGGTCAAGAAGTTGTAATGTAGAACATTGCATAAGATACCCCATAGTTAGCGGTTAGCTAGAGCGTAGACATACAGTTAGCTGTTAGCTATAGCGTAGACACACAGTAAGCCAGAGCGTAGACACACAGTTAGCGGCTATCTAGAGCGTAGACACACAGTTAGCGGCTAGCTAGAGCGTAGACACACAGTTAGCAGCTAGCTAGAGCGTAGACACACAGTTAGCGGCTAGCTAGAGCGTAGACACACAGTTAGCGGCTAAATAGAGCGTAGACACATTGTTAGCCAGAGAGCTTAGACACAAAGTTAGCGGCTAACTAGAACGTAGACAACAGTTAGCCAGAGAGCGTAGACATACAGTTAGCTTGTACCTGGGCATGAAGAGGTTGTGGAGGTGTTTGAGGATGGTCTGCACGTAGAAGTTGGGCTCCTTGACGATGGGCTGGGGGATGGAGTTGCGAGGAGTGACCAGCGCCATCATCCAGTCCGTGTAGACGTCCACACACAGCTTGACCGTGTCCCCGTCCAGAGGAAGGGTCAGGCCGTAGCAGAGCACCTCCATCGTCCACTTCACCTGTAAATCACATCACACAGAGAACTCTGTTGTTAGAAAGAGGTGGATGCATTGGACAAGCTGGACAGTCAGATGTCATGTCAGTGATTGCTGAATACATGGGGACAGGGTGGATTCATGTTTTAACACTTGAAAGCCAATCAAAATAAGATGGCCTAATTGTGCGTTAAGTTAAAAAGAAGTGTTTAGGCCTAATTATTATGATTGTCGTGAAATTAGCTCATTTCAAACACAGGGCTAAAGGGATGGTTCATCTAATTTGGAGAGGTAGGTGAACTAGAGCATGGTGGAACCAGCCTTGCAACGTTCACCATTCTATATCACTTCACGTGTCAAAACAGGAAGGTGAAGACAGCTATTAGGGCTCTGTACCGGTACCCCCTGTATATAGCCTCCCTACTGTTATTTTATTTTACACCTGCTCTTTATTATTTAATTATAAAAAATAAAAATAAAAACGTATCTATTATTTTCTTAAAAACTGCATTGTTGGTTAAGAGCTTGTAAGTAAGCATTTCACTAAGGGTCTACATCTGTTGTATTCGGCGCATGTGGCAAATAAAATTTGATTTGATTTGACTAGGCTGGTTCCACCATGCTAGGTGAACTATCCATTTATTTAACAAATACAGTATTATCCTAAAATACTACCATCTCAAATATGGGATGGTTGTACAAAACACAAGCCCTACAAGCTGTTACATAGCCCAGTGCTATGTTAATAGAATTATCAGGCAAACTAAAACCAGCAGGAAAGACAAGGAGGCACTTAATAAGAGAATGCGTACATTCTTTGGCAGATGGCTTACATTTTTCCTTAGCCTGGCCCTATTACAATCAAGCCATTCCTCTAAATGGCTGCTGGGACTGGGACTGGGGCGAGCTCAAGGAGCCGTAGTCCACTGGGGTGGAGAAACAGTCAATAAAGTTGCAGGGGTCGAATGCCCCAGGGGGATACACAGGAAATCCTCTCAATGTTATCAAGCGAGCCCAGAGGCCTGGGGCTGTCCGAGCGACAAGGCAAACATGATGAGGAAGTGAGCAGCAAGGACAAAAGGGGGTAAAGCCAAATACTATTTTTCACCCAGCAACAATCAGAGAGAGAAGAGATTTGAAAACACAATGGAATGTAGAGGGGGAGGTGGTGTGTGTGTGTGTGTGTGTGTGTGTGTGTGTATGGGTTTCAATCAAGCGTGCAGTACAAAAAAAATAAAAAATAAAAAAGTTTCCATTCGCCAGGAGGTAGTTGAGTCCTAATGTGCAGGTGACCGTTCAGCCTCCTTGGTTTTATAAAAATAAGGGACTGAAAAAGCCCATCAAGGGCGTGTTAAGGTCATGTAGCTTATGTTCTGCCTAGTTCCTCAAACACAATGTCAGAGGAACTTGGAGCTAAAGACGGAAGAAACTTTTACTTTTCAATTAGAATAAGTGCCAATGAAGTTGACCTTGACATTAAAATACCCTCCCCATACATAGAGCAAACATCAACTACCCTAGAAACAAGTTGGCATTCTAACTTCACTTTCTATTCCCCTTGAATGTCAAATGCTGCAACAATTGGGCCAAGTCAAGTCAAATCTCAGCCTACAGGGAGGAGGTCAGTGACCTGGCAGTGTGGTGCCAGAACAACAACCTCTCCCTCAATGTCAGTAAGACCAAGGAGCTGATCGTGGACTACAGGAAACAGGGGGAGAGGGGGAGAGGGGTTGAGCACGCCCCATCCACATCGACGGGGCCACAGTGGAGGAGTTTGAGAGCTTCAAATTCCTCTGTGTCCAAATCACTATAAAGTCATAAAAACATTGTCCAAACACACGCGCACAGTAGTGAAGAAGGCGTGACAGCGCCGCTTCCCCCTCAGGAGGTTGAAAAAGTTTGGCATGGGCCTTGAAATCCTAAAAAAGTTATACAGCTGGACCATTAAGAGCATATTGACTGGCTGCATCACTGCCTGGTATGGTAATAGCACCGCCCTCGATGGCATGGCTCTACAAAGGGTGGTGCGAACAGCCCAGTACATCACTGGGACCGAGCTCCATGCCATCCAGGACATCTATATCAGGCGGTGTGGTAGGAAGGCCCGGAAAATGGTTAAAGACTCCAACCACCCAAGCCATAGACTATTCTCTCTGCTTCCGCACGGCAAGCGGTACTGGTGCATCAAGTCTGGCACCAACAGGCTCTTGAACAGCTTCTATCCCCAAGCAATAAGACTGATAAATAGCTAACAAAATAGCTACACAGACTGAGTCAACCTTGTATCCTCATTGACCTTTTTCTTTTAGTCTCTATGCACACTCACAGGGCCCTACACATTCACACATAACATGCACGTAAAGCGGCTAGCAAAAGTATGTGTGCCCAGATTCTCTCTCTGTGCTTTGGCTCCAATAGTAAGTACCTCAGTCTTGTCTTGATTTAGCTGGAGGAAGTTGTGAGCCATCAGAGTATTTAAATCACTGTACAGTATAATAACTTATCTCTGGAGCTATAATCCTCTGGTGACACAGACATTTTAAGTTGTGCATTGTATGCGTAGCAGTGAAAATCAATGCCGTGTTTTCTGATAAAGCTGCCAAGGGGCAACATATACAGTGAGGGAAAAAAGTATTTGATCCCCTGCTGATTTTGTACATTTGCCCACTGACAAAGAAATGATCAATCTATAATTTTAATGGTAGGTTTATTTGAACAGTGAGAGGCAGAATAACAACAAAAAAATCCAGAAAAACACATGTCAAAAATGTTATAAATTGATTTGCATTTTAATGAGGGAAATAAGTATTTGACCCCCTCTCAATCAGAAAGATTTCTGCCTCGCAGGTGTCTTTTATACAGGTAACGAGCTGAGATTAGGAGCACACTATTAAAGGGAGTGCTCCTAATCTCAGCTTGTTACCTGTATAAAAGACACCTGTCCACAGAAGCAATCAATCAATCAGATTCCAAACTCTCCACCATGGCCAAGACCAAAGATCTCTCCAAGGATGTCAGGGACAAGATTGTAGACCTACACAAGGCTGGAATGGGCTACAAGACCATTGCCATGCAGCTTGGTGAGAAGGTGACAACAGTTGGTGCGATTATTCGCAAATGGAAGAAACACAAAATAACTGTCAATCTCCCTTGTCCTGGGGCTCCATACAAGATCTCACCTCGTGGAGTTGCAATGATCATGAGAACGGTGAGGAAACAGCGCAGAACTACACGGGAGGTCTTGTCAATGATCTCAAGGCAGCTGGGACCATAGTCAACAAGAAAACAATTGGTAACACACTACGCCGTGAAGGACTGAAATCCTGCAGCGCCCGCAAGGTCCCCCTGCTCAAGAAAGCACATATACAGGCCCGTCTGAAGTTTGCCAATGAACATCTAATGATTCAGAGGAGAACTGGGTGAAAGTGTTGTGGTCAGATGAGACCAAAATCGAGCTCTTTGGCATCAACTTAACTCGCTGTGTTTGGAAGAGGAGGAATGCTGCCTATGACCCCAATAACACCATCCCCACCATCAAACATGGAGGTGGAAACATTATGCTTTGGGGGTGTTTTTCTGCTAAGGGGACAGGACAACTTGACTGCATCAAAGGGACGATGGACGGGGCCATGTACCGTCAAATCTTGGGTGAGAACCTCCTTCCCTCAGCCAGGGCATTGAAAATGGGTCGTGGATGGGTATTCCAGCATGACAATGACCCAAAACACACGGCCAAGGCAACAAAGGAGTGGCTCAAGAAGAAGCACATTAAGGTCCTGGAGTGGCCTAGCCAGTCTCCAGACCTTAATCCCATAGGAAATCTGTGGAGGGAGCTGAAGGTTCGAGTTGCCAAACGTCAGCCTCGAAACCTTAATGACTTGGAGAAGATCTGCAAAGAGGAGTGGGACAAAATCCCTCCTGATATGTGTGCAAACCTGGTGGCCAACTACAAGAAACGTCTGACCTCTGTGATTGCCAACAAGGGTTTTGCCACCAAGTACTAAGTCATGTTTTGCAGAGGGGTCAAATACTTATTTCCCTCATTAAAATGCAAATCAATTTATAACATTTTTGACATGCATTTTTCTGGATTTTTTGTTGTTATTCTGTCTCTCTCTGTTCAAATAAACCTACCATTAAAATTATAGACTGATCATGTCTTTGTCAGTGGGCAAATTTACAAAATCAGCAGGGGATCAAATACTTTTTTCCCTCACTGTATGGACAGATACTCCAATCTCCGCTGTGGAGCTTTGCAGCTCCTTCAGGGTTATCTTTGGTCACTTTGTTGCCTCTCTGATTGGGCGGCCCTCTCTTGGCAGGTTTGTTGTGGTGCCATATTCTTTCAATTTTTTAATTGTGCTCCATGGGATGTTCAAAGTTTCTGATATTTTTTTATAACCCAACCCTGATCAGTACTTCTCCACAACTTTGTCCCTGACCTGTTTGGAGAGCTCCTTGGTCTTCATGGTGCCTCTTGCTTGGTGGTGCACCTTGCTTAGTGGTGTTGCAGACTCTGGGGCCTTTCAGAACAGGTGTATATATACTGGGATCATGTGACAGATCATGTGACACTTAGATTGCACACAGGTGGACTTTATTTAACTAATTATGTGACTTCTTAAGGTAATTGGTTGCACCAGATCTTATTTAGGTGCTTCATAGCAAAGGTGTGAATACATATGCACGCACCACTTTTCCGTTATTAATTTTTTTGAATTTTTTGAAACAAGTTATTTTTTTCATTTCACTTCACCAATTTTGACTATTTTGTGTATGTCCATTAGATGAAATCCAAATAAAAATCAATTTAAATTACAGGTTGTAATGCAACAAAATAGGCACTGTACATTTATAATGACTCTACACACACAACCACTCACTTACAAGCTGCTGCTACTCTGTTTATCTTATATCCTGTTGCCTAGTCACCTTACCCCATACATATCTACCTCCATCACTCCAGTATCCCTGCACATTGTAAATATGGTATTGGAACTGACCCTGTATATAGTCACCTTACCCCTATACATATCTACATCCATCACTCCAGTATCCCTGCACATTGTAAATATGGTATTGGAACTGACCCCGTATATAGTATGCTTACTTACTTGTTGTGTATTTCATATTTCTCTTATGTTTTTTTTTCTAGTATTGACTGTACTTGTGCATGTTACATTAAAACTAAAGTCTTCACCCTTACAGCTTAGTTACACCTATCTGATTCAGCTATGCAAAAACACCTGTTGTTGTCAGCAAAGGCTTCCTACCTCTTTGTCTGTCTTGAGCAGGTTGTCAGTGGATGGGGTGCCCAGGGTCACCCCCAGGGGTTTAACCACTGCATTGGCCACATCGCGCCCAACTGCCGGAGGGTACGAGTGAAGGACACTCAGGTGGCCCTGGTCGCTCTGCACCACCAGGTGCAGAGACCTCCACTCCGAGTACATGGTGGTGGCGTTCGCTCCTACTGGGTCCGATTGCTACCTGTGTGTACAAAGTGGAGTGAAGTCAGAATATGGGGAAACTACAGAGTGGACTGATGGCTCCAGCCTGAAGCGGACTTGATTGTAGCTGTTTGTAACTTGAATAAACACTCATAACCATTACTTATACTGACCCAAAAAATAAAACGCAACTATTTCAAAGATTTTACTGAGTTACAGTTCATAGGAGGAAATCAGTCAATTGAAATAAATTCATAAGGCCCTAATCAATGGATTTCACATAACTGGGCAGGGGCGCAGTCATAGATGGGCATAGGCCCACCCACTTGGGAGTCAGGTCCACCCACTCGGTAGCCAGGCCCGCCAATCGGAATGAGTTTTTCCCCACAAAAGGGCTTTATTCAAGACAGAAATACTCCTCAGCACTGCAGTGCTTGAGGCATCACTACTGATCCGGGTTCGATCCCGGGCTGTGTCGCAGCCAGCTGCGACCGGGAGACCCATGAGGGGACGCACAATTGTGTCAAGAAGCAGTCAAGGGGTCTGAATACTTTCCGAATGCACTGTACATCCAACTGGCCTCACAACCGCAGGCCAGGGTCGTGTTTCGGAGGACGTATGGCTCTCGACCTTCGCCTCTCCCGAGTCCGTACGGGAGTTACAGCGATGGGACAAGACTGTAACTACCAATTGGATATCATGAAATTGGGGAGAAAAAGGTGTAAAAAAAAAATAATATATTTTTTAAACATAACAAAAATAAATACTCCTCAGCAACCCCCCTCCCCCTCCTCAGACGATCCCGCAGGTGAAAAAAGCCAGATGTGGTGGTCCTGGGCTGGCTTTGTTACACGTGGCCTGCGGTTGTGAGGCCAGTTGGATGCATTCGGAAAGTATTCAGACCCCTTGACTTTTTTCACATTGTTACGTTACAGCCTTATTCAACAATGGATTGTTTGTTTTTTCTCCTCAATCTACACACAATACCCCACAATGACCAAGCAAAAACAGGATTGTATTTTTTTGTGCAAATTTATAAAACATTACATTACATTACTAACTGATATATCACATTTACATAAGTATTCAGACCCTTTACTCAGTACTTTGTTGAAGCACCTTTGGCAGCGATTACAGCCTCAAATCTTCTTGGGTATGACGTTACAAGCTTGGCACACCTATATTTGGGGAGTTTCTCCCATTCTTCTCTGCAGATCCTCTCAAGCTCTGTCAGGTTGGATGGGGAGCGTTTCCCTCGATCCTGACTAGTCTTCCAGTCCCTGCCGCTGAAAAACATCCCCACAGCATGATGCTGCCACCACCATTCTTCACCGTAGGGATGGTGCCAGGTTTCCTCCAGACGTGACGCTTGGCATTCAGGCCAAAGAGTTAAATCTTGGTTTCATCAGACCAGGGAATCTTGTATCTCATGGTCCGAGTCCTTTAGGTGCCTTTTGCCAAACTCCAAGCGGGCTGTCATGTGCCTTTTACTGAGGAGTGGTTTCCGTCTGGCCACTCTACCATAAAAGGCCTGATAGGAAGAGTGCTGCAGAGATAGTTGTCCTTACGGAAGGTTCTCCCATCTCTACAGAGGAACTCTGGAGCTCTGTCAGAGTGGCCATCGGGTTCTTGGTCACCTTCTTACATTTAAGAATGATGGCCACTGTGTTCTTAGGAACCTTCAATGCTGCAGAATGTTTTTGGTACCCTTCCCCAGATCTGTGCCTCGACACAATCCTGTCTCGGAGCTCTTCGGGCAATTCCTTCGACCTCATGGCTTGGTTTTTGCTCTGACTGTGGGACCTTATATAGACAGGTGTGTGCCTTTCCAAATCATGTCCAATCAATTGAATTTACCACAGGTGGACTCAAATCAAGTTTTAGAAACATCTCAAGATTGATCAATGGAAACAGGATGCACCGGAGCTCAATTTCGAGTCTCATAGCAAAGGGTCTGAATACTTATGTAAATAAGGTATTTCTGTTTTATATTTTCAATACATTTGCAAACAAATCTAAAAATCTGTTTTCGCTTTGTCATTATGGGGTATTGTGTGTAGATTGATGAGGAAATGTATTTATTTAATCAATTTTAGAATAAGGCTGTAACGTAACAAAATGTGGAAAAAGTCAAGGGGTCTGAATACTTTCCGAATTCACTATACTGCCAAATTCTCTAAAACGACGTTGGGGGCAGTTTATGGTAGAGAAATTCACATTGAATTCTCTGGCAACAGCAATGGATGGATTATCTTGGCGAAGGAGAACTGTTCACTAACAGGGATGTAAACAAATTTGTGCACAAAATGTAAGCGAAATAAGCTTTTTGTGCATCCGGAAAATTTCTGGAATCTTTTATTTCATCTCATGAAAAATAGGACCAACACTTTACATGTTGCGTTTATATTTTTGTTCAGTATATAAAGTGGAACCTGAAGCAAGCTTGGTTGTAACTTGAATAAACACCCATAACCATTACATAGAAAGTGGACCCTGGTGCTGATATTCCCACAAGTGTATATTCAGTTTGACCTTTTCATGTAGTTTGAAAAGTCGACATATGTCAAACGCGAACTATGCGTGATAAGGAACATTTGAAGTTGACCAACGCTGTGCATAGGCGCTAGCTATATAACAAGTTAACATTGAACTGGAGTGAGCCTTGACGTGTTATTTCCAGAATGATCTGAATGGAATGTTAACAGAAAGGGCTCACTGAGTGCCAAATGCACACTTGAACTGGACTGACCACCTGGCACTGACTCTCCACACATGCACTCACTCAGATACACAGTACACTCATCCACACACAACTGCTGCTACCAGACTCTTATTATTGCTAAATAATCCAAAACACATACAAAAATGTGACTATAAATTGAGTTAAATGCTTATGCGAAATGTTTTATTATATTCTACTGACCCATTTAATGTATATGTTCGTATTCTTATCTGTTATTATTTCTTATTGTTGTGGCATTGTTGAGAAGGAACCTGCAAGGAAGCATTTTGTTGGACGGAACCATGTGTATCCTGTACATACCACTAATACTAGGGATGTCAAACGTTCAGGCTGTGCAGCCAATACGCTCTAGTCTAGAGCACCCGGTTAAATTGTGTTTGAGAGCATTTTTTAACTCTCTAAAATGGTTAAATGAGTGAGAAAGATGATGTTGTTGCAATATACTATCATCTTAAATTGACATGTCAAATTAATTAATTATTAATATTATTATTTTTTAAATTTAATTAATTAAATTATTTTGCCATATTCATTTACTGTATATTGCGCTAATTTCCCTAATGTGGTAACAGTTTGTGTTACTACCTTACACAAGCTTGAATTTTCACCTCATAAAATTTTGCGGAATTACACATCCTTTTTACCTCAGATTGGTGATTGTTAGTATAAAAGTGTATAGGTCATCACAATGACATAAGATTGATTGCTTAAAACAGATCAATATCTTTGGTTTTGTACCTTTGATTTAGTCACACGCACTGGGATGCTCAGGACTTAGAACGCGGAGTTAATGAAATGGCCAGGAAATGGCACGGTCTCTCTAGAAAAGTCGCTGGCCATACACCAATACATGGATTTGAAGGTCAAATTTGAACTTAAATAGCAGTCAACCATTGTCACGGTTGATATCCTGTGCCGCGTCGTGATTATTTTAAGTTAACAGAAAAAGTGGTCTGTTCCCTTTTCCGTGATGGCAGCCTCCGAAATCAACATTGGGCATTCCAAAATATAGATATAAATTCTCATCTAACCAATCATGTATAGGTTATTCCAAGTTTCCATGTGGCCTTTGAAAAGTGTTAGTTTAAACAGCACTACACGCCAAACATTTGCCCCCTGTTCTATAGATTTCAATATGATATTGATGGAAGAAAAAAAGTGTTACGCTACACTTACCGCGTTGGCGACCCACTTGACTCAAAATGCAACACTTCAAAATGTAGCTAGCTGTCTACAAATTGTCCTCTAACCAGTGATGTACATTATTCCCAGATTACATGTGTTTTTTTAGCTGGGTTAACAGGACGTGCAACCTCAATTTCCCCCTCTCGCGCAATTGATTTCAACGCGATAACTATGAGTGATTGACAATCAATAAGTGTTGCGTTTCTTCTTCTGTTTTGGTGACCCCCAAATCAAAATGCATCACTCCAAAATGGATCTGACTGTCTTCTGCAGATTGTTCGCTAACCAGTGCTGTAAAAAATATATCCAGTTTCCATGTGTTTCTTTTTGTTGTTGTGTTCGTTTCAACAGCACATACAACCTGATTTCCCCCGTAATTTATATCAGCGATTTATTGCCACTTGTCAAAACAACAGGGTTTTTGGTGCATGTGCAATTTATTAGATGCTCGGAATATGATTATTGTTGCACATGTATGTGTAGATAGTACATTTTTTGTTTAGGTTTTCAATATATCACAAACTGTTTCTGCATATTGGTTATTGATTTGGACACGTTAAAACTGTTTTGACATTGGGCTATTTATCAAAATGTCTTGTGAACAGGAAGCAGCGACAGCATCATTTTCAACGTATGTTTCAGTAATATAAATTGAAGCAGAGTCTTCGACAAACCTATAACTATTATTTGGAACACTACTCCTCTTACACAGTTTAAATTTTGGAAAAGCATTCCAGGTGAAGCTGGTTGAGAGAATGCCAAGAGTGTGCAAAGCTGTCATCAAGGCAAAGGGTGGCTATTTGAAGAATCTCAAATCTCAAATATATTTAGATTTGTTTAACACTTTTTTGGTTACTACATTATTCCATATGTGTTATTTCATAGTTTTGATGTCTTCACTACTATTCTACAATGTAAAAAAATGAAAAAAATGAAGAAAAACCCTTGAATGAGTAGGTGTGTCCAAACTTTTTGACTGGTAGTGTATGTAAATTGTAAAGAATTTTGTCTGTAACTTATTTTTTGTTATTTGTCAGACACTAGTAAGACTAGCTGTCGCCATTGTCGTCAGCTGATGAAGATCCTAATAAATAAAATAAAAATAAATGTGTACATTAAAAACAGTGAACCTGTGGAATGTGCAGCCAGATCCTGCTAATTTGAGTATAAAATTAATAATATGTCATCATTAGGCCTGCAGAAGGTTCAGGTGGCATCCTATTTTGACAATAACGCTGCAGGTAGTAGCTTGAGATTGGGACTCAAACCCATGATCTTGTTAGTCCAAACAGCTAAGATATTATGAAAGGAGGTCGGAACTGCTTAGTTGCTGGTGTTGTACATACACTACATATACAAAAGTATGTGGCCACTCCTTCAAATGAGTGGATTCGGCTATTTCAGCCACACCCGTTGCTGACAGGTGTATAAAATCGAGCACACAGCCATGCAATCTCCATGGACAAACATTGGCAGTAGAATGGCCTTACTGAAGAGCTCAGTGACTTTCAACGTGGCACCGTCCTAGGATGCCACCTTTCCAACAAGTCAGTTCATCAAATTTCTGACCTGCTAGAGCTGCCCCGGTCAACAGTAAGTGCTGTTATTGTGAGTAGAAATGTCTAGGAGCAACAACAGCTCAGCCGTGAAGTGGTACGCCACACAAGCTCACAGAACGGGACCGCCGACTGCTGAAGTGTGTAGCGTCTGTGCTCAGTTGCAACACTCACTACAGATTTCCAAACTGCTTCTGGAAGCAACATCAGCACAATACAATGTAAGTCGGGAGCTTCATGAAATGAGTTTCCATGGCCGAGCAGCCACACACAAGCCTAAGATCATCATTCGCAATGCCAAGTGTAAGCTGGAGCAGTGGAAACACGTTCTCTGGAGTGATGAAACACGCTTCACCAGCTGGCAGTCCGACGGACAAATCTGGGTTCGGCGGATGCCAGGAGAACGCTACCTGCCCGAATGCATAGTGCCAACTTTAAAGTTTGGTGGAAGAGGAATAATGGTCCGGAGCTGTTTTTCATGGTTCGGGCTAGGCCCTTTTGTTCCAGATAAGGGAAATCGTAACACTACAGCATACAATGACATTCTAGACGAGTCTGTGCTTCCAACTTTGTGGTAATAGTTTGGGGAAGGCCCTTCCCTGTTTCAGCATGACAATGCCCTCGTGCACAAAGCGAGGTCCATACAGAAATGGTTTGTCGAGATCGGTGTGGAAAAACTTGACTGGCCTGCACAGAGCCCTGGCCGCAACCCCATCGAACACCTTTGGGATGAATTGGAACGCAGACTGCGAGTCAGGCCTAATCGCCCAACATCCGTTCCCGACCTCACTAATGCTCGTGGCTGAATGGAAGCAAGTCCCCGCAGCAATGTTCCAAGATCTAGTGGAAAGCCTTCCCAGAAGAGTGGTGGCTGTTATAGCAGCAAAGGGGGGACCAACTCCATATTAATGCCCATGATTTTGGAATGAGATGTTCGAAGAGCAGGTGTCCACATACTTCTGGCCATGTAGTGTAGTTGTCAATGGTTTTAGCGGAGCTGGGGGTCTCCTTGCCCCCCACCAGCCAAATCTAACGCTATTGTGACGTTTTATTGTTAACGACCTCTTATTATCTGGTACCGATATAACGTTACAGGTGTTTTAGTAACTGCATCAAAAACATTTTCAATAACTTTTTATAAACAACTGAACATTTGACCACCTTCCCAACAAGTTAGATAAAAAGTTAGAGGCTACAACATCTTTATCTACTTCTCTGCTTCTCAAAACTGTAGGTCGGAACAAAAATATCTGCTACGGATCTAACGATACAGCTGTTTTAGTAAACATGACCATTTTCCCAAACAACTGCCGTTTTGACCACTACCCCAACAAGTCAGACAAAAACTTGCTGTATGGAATCTTCCTCTACTTTTCAAATCAGAAAGCAGAACAGGAATAGCTTCTAGCAATCAAGAGGTAGAGCTGTTTTAGTAACCCATCAACTGCTTTCAGATGCAGTAAGTCATGTCAGAAGCTAGCAGATTCATTACTTGCCAACAACAGCTGCAAATTACAATAAAACTACATCACGTTTTGAAGTTCACTTGCTTTGTCCAACACTATCATGAATCTAGCAAATAGTTTTTGTTGGTCAGCATGCAGTATTTATTTAGTTTTATAGCACAAACTTTTGTTAGCATGTTTCTCACACTGGTTTTAGTCTTGGAGGGAGCAGGCCTGCAAAGGCACTGCAGGGTGGTTGCCTAGCAACACATGCCTCGGAGGGAGACAACTTCTTCATAGCAACAAGCACTGACCATAAAATTACTGACCACTACTGCCCATAACTACTGACCACAACTACTAAACCACATAACTACTGACCACAACCATAAAAAACTATTGACCACATCTACTGACCACAACTACACCACACAGCTACTTACCAAAACTACTGACCATACAACTAATGACTACAATCACAACTATTGACCACAGCTACTGACCACAACCACTGACCAAAGCGACTGACCACTACTACTGAACACCACACCTACTTAACAAAACTACTGACCACAACCACAAAACTACTAACCACTTTTACTGGCCACAGTGACTGATCACAACCACACAACTACTGACCACAACCACTGACCAGAACTAATGAAACACACATCTACTTACCATAACTACTGACCACAAAACTACTGACCCACAAAACAACTACTGACCACAACACAACTACTGACCACAAAACGAATGACCACAACTACTGACCAGAACTACTGACCACAACCACACAACTACTGACCATGTCCATCCTGTACAGCCGAAAGAACCTGCAACACAACTAACTCAAATCAAATCCATTTTTATTTGTCACATGCGCCGAATACAACAGGTGTAGACCTTACAGTGAAATG
The DNA here is from genome assembly GCF_964263955.1 of Coregonus lavaretus. NCBI lineage: Eukaryota > Metazoa > Chordata > Actinopteri > Salmoniformes > Salmonidae > Coregonus > Coregonus lavaretus. The sequence goes on from NC_139995.1 coordinate 51,658,226, forward strand.
CTTACTTACAAGCCGTTAACCAACAATGCAGTTTTAAGAAAGAATACCCCCCCCCCCCCCAAAAAAAAGTAACAAATAATTAAAGAGCAGCAGTAAAAATAACAATAGCGAGGCTATATACAGGGGGTACCGGCACCGAGGGAATGTATGGGGGCACCGGTTAGCTGAGGTAATTGAGGTAATATGTACATGTAGGTAGGGTTATTAAAGTGACTATGCATAGATAATAAACAGAGAGTAGCAGCAGCGTAAAAGGGGGGGGGGGGGCATTTGATGTTCAGGAGTCTTGTCTTATGGCTTGGGGGTAGAAGCTGTTTAGCAGCCTCTTGGACCTAGACTTGGCGCTCCGGTACCGCTTGCTGTGAGGTAGCAGAGAGAACAGTCTATGACTAGGGTGGCTGGAGTCTTTGACAATTTTTAGGGCCTTCCTCTGACACCGCCTGGTATAGAAGTCCTGGATGGCAGGAAGCTTGGCCCCAGTGATGTACTGGGCCGTACGCACTACCCTCTGTAGTGCCTAGCGGTCGTAGGCCAAGCAGTTGCCATACCAGGCAGTGATGCAACCAGTCAGGATGCTCTCGATGGTGCAGCTGTAGAACCTTTTGAGGATCTGAGGACCCATGCCAAATCTTTTCAGTCTCCTTAGGGGGAATAGGTTTTGTTGTGCCCTCTTTACAACTATCTTGGTGTTCTTGGACCATGTTAGTTTGTTGGTGATGTGGACACCAAGGAACTTGAAGCTCTCAACCTGCTCCACCACACAACTGACCACAACTTCTGCTCTGGTCCTGGGTGTAGCTAGCTAGCGCTGGTTCACACCAGCTCTGGTCTAGCTCTGGTATGCACTATAAATTATAACTACTTAAATATGCATAAATTAGCATATAATACACTCCAACAATAATTGTAACTCTTGAACCGTTCAAGCTAGAGACACCAAACCAACTTTCACATGTTCAGGCTATCCTATCAACCAACCTTTTAATCTACCTACTTTTTCAACGATAACCAGTCACCACCATTACTACTGCAGACACCACCACTACTATTTGTAAGTCGCTCTGGATAAGAGCGTCTGCTAAATGACGTAAATGTAAATGTACTATAACTTATTTAAAACCCATTCAAACAAGCACACCACATTTTCTGCAGAAATTTGACTTTTTAGTGATCCCTTTTAGCCTAAATGGTTTATTTATTAGATAGAACTACAGCTAGCTATCAGTAGGTCTACATACAAACCTATTCTCCATAGTTCTTCAACTGCCACAAAAGTACTTTTAAAGAGCTGTCATCACTAGATGCACCATCATATTTATCTCCACAAATAACCTAAAACGTTATCATTACATCATCATTCAACTAAAATAAAATTTAATTTACACTGAACGTTTTACAAAAGTAAATATTTTTATCTGAAACCCACAACATGAAGAGTGTTGTCCACATAATCCTACCTTTTATTCCCATGTTGTGACAGAAGATCTCTTTGTCCTTTCTTCTTTCAGTTCACACGCAACTACTGTAGTGTAGACATTTTTGTGATCTAACTGCCCCACAATCCAAAGTAATAAGGTTGATATAGTCGTCTATTAGAGTAATGAAACTACTAAATTTAACATTTACTATATGTAACTGCTTTGCTTTCAATAGTAAAGTAAAACTTTTTAAACTTCTTCCATTACCACAAAAATACTTGTAAAGAGCTAAATCAAGCCCCAGAACTTTACTTGTAAAGTTACCATCTAGTTCCCAACGGTATTGTACTTAACCAGGTAAAAACTGCTGTATGAGTCCAAAAACGTGCTGCGATTGATTTATTTGGATGATATACCAGAACCACAAACGGATTAGCCCTGCCTACTAATACAACTTGAAACTTTGCAAGCGCCCAACAGTGCCAGTGGACTGGAGACACTCACTGTTCAGGTGCACCGCGGTAAAAGGTCATCTTGAAAAGCATAGAAGGCATGCACAGCAATAACTTAGTGCACATGTATTTCTAGAGATAGCTTGCTACTAGCTAGGTCGGCCTAAAAACGAGTTGTAAGTAAAAGATTAACTAGCTAGCTGAAGGTGTTTTGACTCAAGGTTGTTGGCTAGCTAGCCAAAAACCAAATTATTGCTATGTAAAGAAAAGCCATCCAGACTGACAACTCCATGACAAACTTCGAGACATCAGTCCCAGATTGAACGAGCCACACAATGGCTGTTTTGTTCTACTAGCTAGCTAATGTTACTACTTGAAAAGTTATGGTTAGCTCTAGTTAACGTTGGACGCTGGCTATCACACACATCAACGCACAGAAATGGTCAGAGTCCAGCTAGCTAGCTGAAAAGTGAACCAACGTCTTCAACAGGCGCGAGTTACCTAGGTATCCAATGCTGCCAATGAATTGGAACATTTACGCGTTAGTTTGCAAAATTAGCATTACTTATGGCATGTAACTAGCTAGCATAGTCGATTCCCCTGTCTCACTGTTATTGTAGGCCGCACATGCTAGTTGTTTGGCTAAGCTAGTTAATGAAAACAAGACCACAACAGATCAACGACAGCTGGCTGTGTGTTGCTATTTACCGGTGTCAGAGGGAAAGACTGTCATATCAACCGTCTGTATTCTCAGCAAGCTTTACAGTACAAACAAGGATATAGCAGAACCATATTTGAAGGAAATCAACATCCAGTGACAAGAATAGCTACATTCGCACTGACGTCATCCGGTTGACGGCTATCCTGACCACTGAACTGTGTCGGTCACACATCATCTCATGACTTAAAAAAAGGAAGCTTGCTGAAATAATAAAATACTTATCCGAATGTGCACAATATTTCACACCAAAAAATAAAGAACCCTAGAATCGACAGTCTAATGTTTCTCAAAACAGTTAATTATGAGGTGTATATCCCTTTAAATGTACCCAATCATAATATTCAGCTCAAGTGCGCCCTCTACTGGATTTGACCAGTCCATGAAGGGAGCAAATAAATGAAATAAGGAAATGGGTTAGGGAAGAAGGAAAGGAAACTAGGGGATTAGGAAAGTATATGAGGAAAGGAAATTAGCTAGGAAATAACATGAGGAAAGGGATCTAGGGAAGGAAAGAGAAATGTGAAAAGCTTGGAACCCTTGAATACTCCAAAAAAAAAAAATTTGTTTGTGTTCCCTTCCGAGTTTCCATTAGCTCAGGAAGTGTCATAGTTCAGGTAAATGTGCAACGCAAAACACCTCAGTGGGAATATGTGTTAAAACAGCGCACAGTAAGTGTATCTTTTGTATTCGTAAAATGAATTTGTGGTGATATGAAAATAGATTTTCGGAGGATTCCAAGACCATATTGCACACAATGATTATTAACAGTTAGACAGAGCGTCGGGACAGTTGTAGCCTTCACATTGGCTGCGCTGTGATCAATGGTTCAAATGAGAGCCCAATGGTTGTATGGCCTTGGGTTCTCGAGAGCTATATAAGTGCCATGACTTTACTACACTACATGCCCAAAAGTATGTGGAAACCTGCTAGTCGAACATCTTATTCCAAAATCATGAGCATTAATATGGAGTTGGTCCCCTCTTTGCTGCTATAACAGCATCCACTCTTCTGAGAAGGCTTTCCACTAGATTTTGGAAAATTTCTGCAGGGACTTGCTTCCATTCAGCCACAAAAGCATTAGTGAGGTCGGGCACTGATGTTGGGTGATTAGGCCTGGCTCGCAGTCGGCATTCCAATTCATCCCAAAGGTGTTCGATGGGCTTGAGGTCAGGGCTCTGTGCAGGCCAGTCAAGTTCTTCCACACCGATCTCGACAAACCCTTTCTGTATGGACCTCATTTTTTGCACGGGGGCATTGTCATGCTGAAAAAGGAAAGGGCCTTCCCCAAACTGTTGCCACAAAGTTGGAAGCACAGAATCATCTAGAATGTAATTGTATGCTGTAGCGTTAACATTTCCGTTCACTAGAGCTAAGGGGCCTAGCCCGAACCATGAAAGAAAGCCCCAGACCATTATTCCTCCTCCACCAAACTTTACAGTTTGCACTATGCATTCAGGCATGTAGCGTTCTCCTGGCATCCGCCAAACCCAGATTTGTCCATCGGACTGCCAGATGGTGAAGCGTTTCATCACTCCAGAGAACACATTTCCACTGCTCCAGAGTCCAATAGCAGCGAGCTTTACACCACACCAGCTGACGCTTGGCATTGTGCATGGTGATCTTAGGCTTGTCTTAGCTGTTTGGACTAACAGATGCAACATTTAGGGTTTGAGTCCCAATCTCAAGCTACTTCCTGCAGCTTTATTGTCAAAATAGGATGCCACCTGAACCTTCTGCAGGCCTAATGATGACATGATTTTATACACTTTATCCTCAAATCATTAGCAGGATCTGGCTGCACATTCCACAGGGTGTCAGGTTCACTGTTTTTAATGTACTATTTATTTAATATGTTTAATTTATTAGGATCCCCATTAGCAGACGACAATGGTGACAGCTAGTCTTACTGGGATCCGACACACAACAAAAAATACATTACAGACAAAATAGTTGACAATTTACAAACATTTAAAAACATTAACATGTAGTGTGTGTGTGTGTCAGTATATGTACACAACACAATGTGATGCATTTATAAGGTGATGCCAAAGCAACATTTCCATCCTAGCTCTGATGGACAGTAAAGTTATATTCTATTCTATAGTACAATAACATAGAGATACAGTTAAAATAAGATCATAAACAGGTAGCCTCGTATTACCAGACCGATTACCGCTGCAGAATGTAAACTCGCAAGACTTCCGGATGGTTGTACGAGGTTAACATCGGGGTGTAATTCACCCGAATTTCATTCTCCTGATACATGTTTTCTTCATATTCTGATCTATGTTATAAAAAGTCAGCTATTGTAATTTGATTTGGCCTTTGTGGGGCATGGGATAATTGTCTTTAATTAGATACAGTATGTCAGAGTTCTATTTGCTGGGTGATGTCATCCTGCTTTTACAAACATTCTCGTGGACGTGCTCGGTTCTTTATTATCTTTCACTGTTTTAACCAAATCAAATGTAATAATACAAATGAGAAATCACCCTGTAAGACCATTTGTAACCAGGAGATGGCGCCATGCACACACAAACCAAGAGTCAAAAGGAGATGAGCGCTCACTGCAGGTGGAGACAACTATTCATTATGGCTTGTCCACATCAGAACATAAGACCACACAGTGCAGTGGATCGTAAGGTTGCAATGCTGTTGGCCTATCTTCTAAGAATATACAAAAATACAATGATATCAGACCATGTCAACAATCTGCAGTATGCAAATATCAAAATCGTTGGAAGATCATGCATTCAGTTTTGGTTAACATGATGAGTTGCATGAATTTCTTCAGAATATAATTAATACATACCTCTGTTAAAAAAGGCCAGTTATTTTGTTGGACACATAAACCAGGGCTTAGTCAATTTTGTCTTGAAGTGGCCATTTGATGTGGTAAATAGCCTATACATTTCTTGTGTAATTTCCAAAGATGGAATCTGTTACCTAATGTTGTTATGGATGGCATAGCTCATGTAATAAGCAGGTCACCAAAGATCTAGATCATGTCTACATAGACGGTACAACAAAATGCAATATCCCATACAACCCTTTTGACCTTGTGTTATTGGTCCTTGTCCCCAAACAGGGACATAACTACATTTGATTTGTTGGAGCACATTGTAGTTGAACCCGTCAAAGGCAGAGAATCAGATTTGGTCCTGTATGCCCTTGGGTGTATTCTGGTGATGGGCAGGCACGTGCAGGGTTAAAGGCTTGTCATATAAATCAAGTGGAATCACTTCAGAGGTGAAAACATGCATGATGCTGACTGTCCGGGAGCCACAGTTTAACCCTTTAACACATCAGCCCATGTCCATTGTTCTAAAGAAATGCCCAAATGTTCCATTGAAACAATACTGTGCTCTGTTTTACATTGCGTTGGGATCACAGTAAACATAGAATAGAAGATTATTTTCCACATCAGTGAGCTGGAAATGGTTTCCCTGAGGAAGATTAATAATACATTGATCAATTATGACTGTGACACAATTTGCTGCATCCTCATTCAAAGGCATTGTTGGGACGAACTCAGACACACACAAACCCGGTTGCAAAATGGCTTGTGCTATAGTTGGGTTCATTCAGTTGTTTCAGTTGTATTCGGCATCATTATGAGAGAGAGACATGTCAAATGACAGTTATCGGAGTGGACGTGCAGATCAAAGGTTGACAAATACCAAAAGAGAAAATCATAAAAATCATAAGAGATTAAAATAAATCATAAAAAATATTAGATATTTTAAGGACATATTAGTGGCCTTGATTAGCACAAAAGAGCCATGTCTCTCCTATGCATAACCCATGCATAACTTCTACATATATGTTTTGATGACTAGTCATGAACACAAGATCCTATCGCTATTGGTTCGTTCACCAGTTAAATCTGGTTTTATGTCAAATGTACTTTTCTGTGTTTGTCCAATGACTGTGCTCTTCGTGTTCTGTTTATATAGCTAGTCCCCCCCCCCCCCCCCCATCCCCCCTCCCATTAAGCTTTTAAAAGCTTTTCAAATCATCCATAATTGATCAGTGTTTTCACTTATGCACTACTTTTCTCACTCTCATTATTACTTAAAGGGTTGAATATGTCCAGCGCTGTTTTTCCTTATTTCGTTATACTGTAAAAAGACAGATCTGTCTTGCTACACTGTAAAGAGGTGTATAGTTTTTGATGTTCAAGGCTCCTATTTGTCTGTTTTCCTCATTTAGTGATTTAGCAGGTTATCCAAAGTGATGTATAGTGAGTAACTTAGCCTAGTTATGCTGTTGCCTAACCTCAATAAGCCAATGTTGGTACAATTCAACTTATAGAAATCATCTATATAATTCTATACTTCGAAATGAATAACCACTGTGGAAAGCATTGACTGACATGCCTAAGTAATGTAATATCAATGTACCTTTATAACCTTTATAACAATGTTCATTGAATATGCACTCTCAGCCATGAAGCCATGCATTTAGTGGTCTTTCATTGCTGATGGAAACTTTATGAAACTGGTTCTTGTCAACCACACCATAGCTCTGTGTGAGTTTATATTACTTGTCTCTTAGAGGGGACACTCCCTCCTCAAACCATTTCTCTCAAAACACCTCATTTTCAGAATATCCTCTCTTTTTTCCTCAGTAAGAGCTCTAAGATGACATCTGAAACCTATGGTGGTATAGAGTAATGACTTCCCCAATGGCAGACTAAGAGACAGATAGTCATAATACCCATGAAACCTAGCGGTCAAACAAGGAAATAGTCCCAATTGTTTTTCCACCATTCAATTTTCCATAGGGGATTTTAGAACGACTTCATATAAGGTCTGTGTTTCGTGTAAGCTTACCCTGGCTTGACGTTTTGATAACCACGTAAATCTCTCTCGGACAAGGTAACTTTTATCAATATATTTGCCTGTAATTCCACCCCTAATTAGCCGCTGATGTGGCTATCATACAGAACTACACATCCTGTCGCAAGCGTTGACATCATCACTCAAGGCACTGTTGCAGGATGGGAAAAACCTCCACATTTCTCCACACAAACTCCTGGCAACAAATAGCAAGGAACCTAGCAAGTAAATGCAAATAGAATAACTAGTAAATATTATAGCCTTTTTGTAGTTTCTTGTTTGAATAATTGATATTGAGTATTTGTTGTGTGTATTGTTGTTTAGCATCTTTCAAATGACCTACCTTTGTAACTAACTAGCTAACCTTAGGTGTCTCCGTTGATCAGAAGCAAGGATGATTTTGTGCTATGTACCGGATTGTAACAACTACTCCGATAAGCACACGTGCATTTTATTGTTTTCCGACCTCTATAATCGAGAGGCATTGCTCGAGCCTTGTGAAAAGGTAAACCCTGTTTGCTAGCTGCTAACAAGCTATTTTGGTTAGGTCAAAGATCTGTGGTTAGCTAGGTGCTTATAAAAATTTGCTAGATAACCTCCGACTATAGTTGTGTACAACACACGTTACCTTCCTTACAAGTAAAAAGAAAATCAACATAGCATAACGCAAGCTAGCATAATGACTGTTGTGACCTTTTTATTGACAAGTATTTAGTGAGCTAGCCAGCTAGTTAACATTAGCTCACGGTTTGTGTAGTCATACCTTTTCATGTTTTGACATGCAAGCTAGCGTTATCCCACCGGGGAAGGGATATTTAGATAGCTAGTTAATGTTAACTCACCGTTCGTGTAGTCAGACTTGCTAGGTAACGTTAGTCAGGCACCATGGCGTGGATAGTTGGTTAGCTAGCATGTCTGACTACATGAACAGTGAGCTAATGTTAACTAGCTAGCTAGCTAAATATCGCCTGGTGGGCTAGCTAGTTAGGCACCTTGGTTGGCTAGTTTGCTACATTAGCTAAAGTTAGCTAGCTGGCTAAGCTGGCTAGCTAGCTCCCAAAGGACTTGTGGGCTCAGTGTATTCCCCATACAAAACACAGAAACGGTTTTGTTCCACTAGTGCATCTGTTGTACATGACTAATCAAGTGACCTGTGAAGTCAATTAGACATGTCAGCAGGGATGGAAATTAAGCTAGCCCGAGGTTAGTAGTTTTCAGACTGAGCTAGTAGACAATGTGCCAAATTAACCTGACACAGCAGTGAAATGGCTAATAGAAAATTTGCCAAACTAGCCTGACACAGCAGTGACATTTTTGCCTTTATGTCCCCTTTTCCCCATGTTTTAGACATGAGGTGTGACATGCAGAACATCAGGCTCACCCCACGAGAAGCAGTGCATGATCAACGCCACCCTCAGCCAGGAGATCTTCTGGAAGTGATGTGATCTCTCTCTCTCTCTCTCTCTTTCTCTCTCTCTCAATTCAATTCAATTCAATTTCAATTTAAGGGCTTTATTGGCATGGGAAACGTATGTTAACATTGCCAAAGCAAGTGAAGTAGATAGTAAACAAAAGTGAAATAAACAATAAATATTAACAGTAAACATTACACTCAGAAGTTCCAAAAGAATAAAGACATTTCAAATGTCATATTATGTATATATACAGTGTTGTAACAATGTGCAAATAGTTAAAGTACAAATGGGAAAATAAATAAACATAAATATGGGTTGTATTTACAATGGTGTTTGTTCTTCACTGGTTGCCCTTTTCTTGTGGCAACAGGTCACAAATCTTGCAGCTGTGATGGCACACTGTGGTTTTTCACCCAGTAGATAAGGGAGTTTATCAAAATTGGGTTTGTTTTCTAATTCTTTGTGGATCGCTGTAATCTGAGGGAAATATGTGTC